>NW_027501073.1:0-76773 GCF_021521415.1 Bidens hawaiensis | reverse complement strand
GATTCGCTATCTTATTTAGCGAATGCATAGGTAACGACTTAGTGTTCATTCGTTATCCAAGCATGCAATGTGTCCCATTCGTCATGGCTGCTTAACGAATCAACAGGGATTCGTCTGTTCTTATCCAGACTTTGGACTCAGGGTCAAGGTCAAAATTGATATGAACAATGAATAGTCAACAGATCCTCAGATCTGCGATTAGCCCCTCCAAATCTTGACGAAATTACATGTTTTTGGCATCAATGAACTCGTATTCACAGCGCTAACAAACCCCAATCATCAAATCGGCCTAACATTCACGTTTTACAGGGTGCGATTTATGAGTCTATATTACGGGTTCTTTTAGGTTAACAATTAACCTATTAAATGTTAATCAATTTCAGTAAGTTTGGAAGTTTTGATTCGTTTTTTAACATACTAAGGCTAAATCAATGATTTCCCAAACCAACAAGAACCTATATGAACGATCTCTAAATATAAACGCACCTTAAAACGAGTCATTCTACGAACACGAGCTGGTCTTGATATTGTTCGGTTCCTCACGACGATCTAGCACTAACAAGCTCGGGTTTTCAACCCTCGAATCTAGGTTCGGGTTAAGGAATAGTGTTTGTGTGTGTTTTTGATGGTGTAGGCCTATGGTGTAGAGATGGATAAAATGGAAGGATTAGGGTTTAAGGGTATTTATACTCCCTCAAGCCCATGGACCTAAGGCCACTCCATCTTTTATTCCATCCTCTAAGGTCCAAGCCCACTCTATCATAGTTTATTATCTAAACTGATAAACGACACACTAATAAATAAATAAAACTTGTTTTATTAATCTTATCAGAATCAAGATGTTACAAGTTGGGTCCCATTGACTTCATATTCAGCGCCTCAAAAGATCTTGCAAGATCAGGATAATGTGAATCGAAGATTATCTGCAGAAACTTGGGATATATAAGAAACATCTCCTTTTTCTTCCCTTTCAAGTTACTCATCATTTCATCGAACACGAATTTTGAATAGTTGTAGTTCCAGTTCATGACCAGAGCAACTACCGCATACATTTGGGTGTGACTAATCCCATCAGATCCCCCTTTTCTTCCCTACACACAAGTAAAGAATGTGTGTATCAAAAATCTCCTGTAAGGATGGAATAGTTTCTTAATTGTAGGAGGATAATATTCCTCGTAACCCATTCTTGTTAACACTTCAGTGACATCAGCGGTTGAATATTCCGTTGGGTAATCAGGTTGATCCACAAACAACAAAACTTCACGTATAATGGCCTCCAAGATGACGACCCGGCTTTGTCTGAACCTTGCAGTCAATAGTAACAGCTCCACCTATTCCCCGCTGGTTGATAGAAGCATGATTTCAGAAATCCGTGATCGTTTTCTTGCGTATAACAGGATTTTCTCGTAAAGCGTGAGAAATCCTGCAAGTATTGAGGCCGACTATCATGCACTTGAACTCCTTGCGTGCCAAAGGAGGATCAAACAAGGATCCAACAATATTGTAAGTGTCAACGAACTTTAGTGTTGCCTAATCAGTCATTACTGCAACAAACGAGTCAAGTTAGCAATAGTTTACACACCTTAAATAATAATCATAAGTTTAAGGATATGATTTTAATTCTTTAAACATTGAGGACCAATTATGAGAGAAACAAGTTACAAGGACCATAAATGAAACATAGTGATGATTTTATAATAGATTTCGGTCCAATAGGTAGTTCTCTGTCCACACACATAGATTTCTGTCATAGGATATAGTTTTCGGTCAAAGTTAAAGTGTTCTCTGTCCAGTCCCACCGAGAACAAGAGTTCTCGGTCAAAGATGAGAGATCTCGGTCTACAAAAGTCAACCAAGAACTCTTGGTTTGACCAAAGGTGTTCGGTCAACATATCAGGGAAGAGGCACTTTGAATTCAGCCTCGAAAGATGTGTTATCTTCTTCAACAAGACCGATAACTCCATGGACAGAGACCTGCAACAAGCTCTTAAGACCACCACAATGGTCTCAATCAAATCGATCAAACAACACGATACGAGTTCATTATCTGAATCAATGAACAAAGATCCGGACAATCATTGACATCTCATCTCAAACAAGCTATTAAGATTATCACAGTAGTATCATGCCATATCATCCATAGATCTCTTACCTGTAATCGAACACAAAGAAGCTAAAACACGGTCAGACTTGATTAGGATACCAAGATATTAGGGTTTTCGGCCAGAGAGATGAAAAGTTAATGTGAATTGGAAATAATGACAATAATAGAATCCAAAACCCTTTTATACTCCCAATTTAGTGGGTCGAGAACCCATATGGTTCCAGCCAAACGAGCCCAATTTAAAGGTTCAGCCCAAAACAAGTTATCAAATAGACATTTAAACAAACTCAAGGCCCAACATGTTTTAACCAAATAAAAAACATCCCTTTTATAACTTGCGTTTTGAGGAGAGTAATTTCGAGATGAAAGAAAATTAAGTAAAAGAGTAGAGCAAAATAATAAATAAACATAAACAAAAATAACACGAAACACTAGTCTTCTTGAAGTTTAGCTAATTTTGGAATCAAGTTTCAGTTTTGTTAAAAACGCCGCCTTTATGAAAAGATCCGAACATGGGAATCATATTGTTTAAGGTGATGTCACAAGGATTCATGTTCAGCGTTATTATGACATAAAGAGACAGGTTGATAGAAGGTAAAACAAACTTAGCATGATTTTCATTGCATCAGTGATATGACTTAGATTCAGTTCGGCATAAAGCTTAGATGGACATTACTCATGGATTTGTGGTGCCTCCTATCTCTTCTCAAAGCGTATTTGGCTTTCCCCAGATCACCCAAATTTGACTCCAACCCCCCTAGTGCTTGATCAAAAGATTTTATAGACAGACAGACAGACAAAAATTATGGCTTTAAGGTTGAACGTTGGACTTAAATGCCTTTCATTCAGAGTGTTTAGGACTTACTTGAGTGTCCCACCCTGTAGTTCTACTTTGACCCTTTAAGCCTTAAACAAACGAATTTTAATATATATATGCATCTATAACAATTTTTTTGATAAATAATAATAGTTAGTAGAACAGTACAATATTTTTGGTGATCAAGACACTAAAGGGCTCGTGTATGGCTGGGTAATTGGTTTTCTACCTATCCTTCGAAGAGATGTATATGGAGACATGCACATTTATTCAAAATGACTCTCCACAGCAAGCTTAGCAAATTTAGTTTATATCACTTCAACTTTTACGCATCATGGAAAGCTACCATACAGATCAGTGACTGTTCTAGAGCCTTTTAAGCTTAGTAACTTCACCCATTAGGCATACAGAAACAATCTGTCTATCATTTTTCAAAGGTTGGATCAATTTTCATTTGAAAATAATTTTGAAGCTTCAAAAGGCTGTTAACTGAATAATCGTATCACTTCCCAAAATATTACAAAAGACGTTAAATTTTAAACTCAGTCACCCTGTTCACTCTTAGTTTTCAGGTGAATGGCCGTCCTGTATGTCTACAAGTGGTTAACAGGACCAAACACATATGAGAATGCATGTCCCTCCAACTTAGAGTTACTGACATAATTTTAAGTAGGAGAATTCAAAAACAAAACGTATCACAATCGCCCCGGATGCTTTCGGTCTTTAGGTAAATGGCTATCCTGTGAATATATGAATAGATGACAAATCTACGAGTTGATGACAGGACCAAACTTATACAAGTATATGTCCTTCAAACTTGAGCAGCCGACATAATTCTAAGCGAGAGTGAAACATAAATGAAGAAAAACGCACACACTCTTTTTGAATTTTTTAATTTTAAAACGCACACACTTTTTTTGATTTTTTTTATTTTTAAAATGCACACACACTCGTTTTGATTTTTCTCCCCCTAAATACGTTCAAATTTATAAAATATGTACAAATTTATTCTTAAAAAGACTCAATCATCGAAACAGAGCATTTTAAGAAAACCCACAAGCACCTTAAATCCGCCACATTATTATCAGTGTGAACTTGCTCAAGATAAATTAATTTTTGATCGTAGCAGTCTTTAATAAAATGTATTTTAATATCAATGTGCTTGGTTTTTGAGTGTTGAAGCGGATTTTTAACGATTGCAATGGCTGCATCATTATCACAAAAGATAGGGGTGTCAAGAAATTCCAAACCGTAATCCAGCAATTGATGTTACATCCAGATAACCTGTGAGCAGCAGGTTGATGCAGCAACATACTCAGCCTCGGCAGTCGATGTGGACACCGTTTGTTGTTTCTTGCATTGCCAAGAGATGAGACGATCACCCAAGAACTGACAGCCGGCAGATGTGGATTTCCTGTCAATGTCATCTCCACCATAATTGCTATCAACAAAAGCATAAAGATCAAAATCTGAGTTTTTGGATACCAAAGACCTAACTTTGGTTGTCCCTTCAGATATCGAAAAATCCATTTAACAGCAATTAAATGAGAGATTTTAGGGTTAGCTTGGAAACGGGCACATTGGCAGACATCGAACATGATGTCAGGACTACTGGCGGTGAGATACATCAGGGAAATGATCATCGATCTATAGTGGGTTTGATCTACGGGACTCCCTTTAGGATCAGAGACAAGAGAGGCCTTTTCGCCATAGGAGTGGTAGCACTCTTGGAATCTTGAAATTCAAATTTGGCAAGCATATATTTAACATACTTTCCTTGATGCAGCAAAATTCCCGTCAAACTCTGACGAACTTGCAACCCCAAAAACGTTGTCATTTCTCCCAACGAGCTCATCTCAAATCTCTTCTTCATTATTTCTTCAAATTCATAACACAACTCAGCACTGGTAGACCCAAAAATAATGTCATCCACATAAATCTGAACCTGAATCAAGTCTTTCCCAACGGTTTTAAGGAACAGAGTGTTAGGACATGAAATGTCATGTGTATGTCCCCAGTTCTATCAGGATGGTTCGATATGAAAATAACGATCGTGAAACCAAGTTAACGGACTGAAAATGTCAAAAGAAACTGATTCGATCGAATCAGTGACTGATTCGATCGAACCAGGACTCATTCGATCGAATGAGATACTCATTCGATCGAATCAGTATACGATATATAAACGAAACTTAGGAAATTTCACAAGAGAGAGCACACATTACACACAGTCACGAACCTGCTACTGCCGAAAATCCTCTCTGCCAATCTTCGTCGTGTCGGTCTTTTCCTCCGTCCCTAGGTGTCAAAACGTCTTAGGAATCGTAACCGTGCGTTGTTGATCACCACCGAATCGCCGTGTTAGAGGATTCCGCACTCTAACACGTTGCCCCGTGAATCGTTGGGAAACCGTGTCCCACACCGGTCCGACAAAGTGGTATCAGAGCCTTTGGTTCTTGATTCACGTTAGATTCGTGGTGAAATTCGTGTTTTTCTCGCGAAAATCGTAATTTTTGCCGGAAAATTCCGAATTTTTGGTGTTTTTGATCTTGGTGTTCGTCGTGTTCTTGTCAAAAACTGTTAAAATTGTCATATTTTGGTGTTTTGATCTTAGAATTGTGTGTTAAAAGTTCGAGTTTCGTCAAGAACGTTCTTCGCGTTCTTCGTGTTCTTCGTATTTTTGGTGGTTTTGATCCGTTTTTTGGTTGGTCTTAAGTTGTTTTTGTGTTAAAAGTCATATTTCGATCTTAATTTGCCTCTTGATCTTTCAAAATTCGTGTTTTTGATTCAAAATTCGAAAATCCGTCAAAATCTTCTAATTTTAGAATTTCCAGAAATTTCGATCGAACCAGTCTATTTTTGGAACTCATTCGATCGAATAGCCTTCCTATTCGATCGAACAAGTTTAAACTTTGACCGAATCAGTTTTTTTCCCGCCGAGAATTACGACTAGTTCATTCGATCGAACCAGATTTGTTCATTCGATCGAATTAGTCACCATTCGATCGAATAAGTCTTTTATTCGATCCGCCGATTCGATCTTTGTCTTATTCGACTGTCAGAACCCGTTCGATTGAACCAGAAACTCTTTCGATCGAACCTCTCAACCCATTCGATCGAACCAGATTCACATTCGATCGAATAACTTTCAGAAGATCAGATCTGTATTTCAGAGAGACATTCGATCGAACCAGAACACATTCGATCGAATAGGTCACTCATCCGATCGAATCAAACCCATTCGATCAACAGTTCAACGTTAAAGCAAAGAAACAAAGATGGCTGCAAGTTCGAGTACCAACAAGAGGATTCAATCGATTCTCGAAAGTGATTCTGAATCGGGAAGCTATAACAAGCCACCAAAGCTAATGACTTTAAACGATTTTACAACCTGGAAGACAAGATTTCAAATTCATATAACAGGTGTAAATCCTGGACTTTGGGAAGCTGTTCAGACAACTTGGGTGCTTCCGACAAATGATGATGGTGAGACTTTGAGTTACTTTAGGCTGTCTGAAGATCAAAGGATAGCCTTTGATGCTGAGAAGAAAGCCTTCTCGTTACTGTCACAAGCACTTTCAAGCGATCTCTTCCATCAGTTTAACCAGTTTACAACAGCGTCAACTCTTTGGAACGCACTGGTTGAACGATGTGAAGGATCTGACTCACTTAGAGAAATTCACGCACGGGAGCTCAAGCGTGAATTTGATTTGTTTGGTCCAGAATCGGGAGAAGACATTGAATCGTTACTGTCGAGATTCTATCATCTAATGTCAGAACTCAAGTCCTATAATGTCAAAACAACAGGGACTGAAAAGGTTAGATGTCTTGCTCAAGGACTTCCAACCAGCTGGAACACCTTCCTGACAGTAATGAGAAGAAGTCATCAGCTGGAGACGATTCTCCTGTCTGATTTTATTAAAGAAATCAGACAAGAAGAGGCTGAACTAAGAGCCTCCTCCAGAAAACCGAGATCAACTTCTGACAAATCACTCTACATGTCAAAACCTCATATGTCAGATTCAACTGATCATGCTCCGATGAAGACCGCTTTTGTCTCCTCAACGTCAAATCAATCAAAGGGGACTGAAACGAGATCTTCCGTCCCATCATCAACTTCTGGAAATTCAAGTACTAACTCCGGACCCAAGTCAACGGAGAAAGCAACGTTGAATACTGAAGGTTTGGGAACAGTAACAGTGGAGGTTGCCAAAGAACACATGGCAACTCTAGGCACGATAATTGAGTCCTACAGTTTAATGGTGGCGGGTAAGCTAGGAAATAGTCATCTGGACAGTGATGACTATGAACAGCTTGACGAAGATGATATGGAACGCATAGACATTATGTGAGCTCTTGGCAGTGCGTTCCGAAGGGCCAGAAAGTGGACGAAGAAAACAGGTCAGGCCCTCTCAATAAACAACAAATCCAAGTTCGGCTTTGATAAAAACAAAGTAAAATGCTACAACTGTGGCGAACTTGGTCACTTTGCCAAGGAGTGTTCGAAGCCAAGAAGGGAAGGTCACCAATATCCCTTCCGAACCACTTCATCATCATCCACTCCTGCTGAAGCTGCTGCAACTGTCAACCTTGAGAGACAACTGGTCCCTCAAAATCAAACCGCAGCAAACAACGTCAACATCAACAATGAAACTGCTCTTGCAGTTCAAGGGGATGAAGGCGAGACATGGAACTTCAGCATCAACATGGCTGATGTCACAATAGTAGATGGAAACTCTGAAACCGAGTCTGTTGTTTCCTCGACCAATGAAGAATATATTGTCGATGAACCAGCTGCTGAAGTCCATGAAGAAGAACCTGAGGTTGAAGTGGTATCTTTGGAGATTAAGGAGGATCACGATAAAGAGTCAAATGTTCCTCAAATATCTCCATGTTCGACAATTCCCGCAGAGGCTGCTAAAGTTGAAGAAGTCAACGAAGTAGAGTCTAAAGCAACTTCTGCATCGTTTCTGGAAAAAGCTGGGAATCTTTGCTTTGCATTCATGGCAGAGACATCAAATGCCAAGGTTGCTCTATATGATCCAAGATTCAACATGTGGATCATAGACTCAGGAGCTTCCAGGCACATGACTGGAAACATGAATCTCCTTTCAAGTGTCAGACAAATAAAAGGAGGTGCAGTTTCCTTTGCAGGAAATCAAGGAGGTTATATCACGGCCCAAGGAATTGTGTCTAATGGGCGAATTTCGTTTGAGAAAGTTAATTTCATCAAAGAGTTGGAGAACAACCTGTTGTCGATAAGTCAAATCTGCGACAAAGGTTTCAAAGTTATGTTTGACGACCGAGATTGCCACATCTTGGCTAAGGATTTCAACTTTCCTGAAGACAAGGTTTTAATGTCAGCTGCACGCCAGAGTGATCTCTACATTCTGGATATGGCTAAGGCAGGGTCATCGTCTCCAACGGCGACATGTTTTGTGTCCAAGGCATCCGAACGTGATACTGTCTTATGGCATAGACGGATGGGACACATAAATGTCAGGAACATGAACAAGCTTGTGCACAACAGACTAGTTGAGGGAGTTAATCTGAGAAGCTTTCGTCTCCCTGATTCGTGTGTGCAGTGCAAAGCAGGAAAGCAAATAAAAAGGTCCCACAAGTCTAAGAGTTTCCACTCGATTGATATTCCGTTGGAACTCCTTCATATGGATCTTTTTGGCCCAATAAGCGTCAAAAGTATCTCTGGGCACTCATACTGTCTAGTGGTTACTGATGAATATTCTAGATTCTCTTGGGTGTTTTTCTTGAAAGTAAAATCAGAAACGTTTGGATGTATACAACTGCTGGTTACAACTATTGAGTCTCAATACAATCTGAAGGTTCGAAGAATGCGGTCAGATAACGGTACAGAATTTAAAAATGCGAATGTTGAAAATTTCTGCAAAGAAAAAGGGATCGTTCAGGAGTTCAGTGCTCCATATGTTCCACAAATGAACGGGGTTGCTGAAAGGAAAAATCGTACGTTAATCGAGACAGCAAGAACAATGTTAGCCGACTCAGTGTTACCTGTTACGTTTTGGAGTGAGGCAATTGCCAACGCCTGTTTCACATTAAATCGGGTAGGCATTGTCAAGCGCCACGGCAAGACAAGTTTCGAGCTTCTTCAACGACGAAGGCCTAACTTAGAGCACCTGGAACCATTCGGAGCTCTTTGCACGTTACTTAAAAGGCACGTTGATAATAAGTTCGAGGAGAAGATTATCAAGGGTTATTTTCTGGGTTACAGCGTACCTCTCAAAAGGGTCTTCAACAGAACAACAAAATTAGTTGAAGAATGGTACCATGTCGATGTTCAACGCTACACAGAACCAGCCAAGGGGACAGGAGAAGACTGGTTGTTTGATTATGACAAATTGTTCAAGTCTTTCAATCTGTATGAGATTGCTATTCAAATGATGTATGAGGCGCAAAATGCACCTCCTGATGAATCTTTGCAATCTTCAACTCATCCTGGTCCGTCATCATCTTCCTCCACAGAGTCTAGCGATCAAGTTCAAGAATCTTCCGAATCTGAATCTGAAGATGAATCTCCAGCAGATGATGTACAATCGGCACCAACTCAGGTTACTTCACAACCTTCATCGTCAAATCAAGAAGTGCCGAATGCAGATCAGCCTCTAACGTCTACTTCAGAGGCACCACAATCCGCTCCAGTTCCTGAGCCGAACTTAACTAACTTGGAACAAAATGTTGTCGTTCCTGACAATCCGGTTGTTAGGACTGAACGTGATCATCCACAAGACAACATTATAGGGGACATTCAACAGGGTGTCAAAACTCGTCGACAGCTGAATTTTGGTCTCTACACAGAAATGATGGAGTCAGGATCAGTTGCTCTTAATGCCCATGAATGCTTCTTAGCACAAGAAGAACCACACAGCACCACCGATGCGCTGAAAGATCCCAACTGGGTCTCAGCCATGCAAGAGGAATTATTGCAGTTTAAAAGACTTGGTGTGTGGAAGCTGGTGGATCTCCCCAAAGGACAGAAAAAAATTGGCACTAAGTGGGTACTAAAATGTAAACGTGACGATCGTGGAGTGATTGTTCGCCACAAAGCCCGCCTGGTGGTCCAAGGGTTTAGGCAAATCGAAGGCCTAGACTACAATGAGGTATATGCTCCGGTTGCTCGTTTGGAGGCAATCCGGATGTTCTTGGGGTATGCATCTTTCAAGAAATTCAAAGTATATCAAATGGACGTCAAGAGTGCCTTTTTGTACGGTCACATCGAAGAGACCGTATATGTGGCACAACCTCCAGGTTTTGAAGACCCATATCACAAGGACAAAGCCTATCTGCTCAACAAGGCTTTGTACGGTCTTCACCAAGCCCCGAGAGCTTGGTATAAAGAACTATCCAAACACCTTCTGAACAACGGGTTTAGAAGGGGAACCATTGACTGCACGCTATTCTCAAAAGAAAAAGAAGGAGATCTAATTATGGTACAAGTGTACGTGGACGACATCATCTTCGGGTCCACGAATAAAACACTTTGTAAGGAGTTCGAACAAGTGATGAAAGAAAAATTTGAAATGAGCTCCATGGGTGAGATGAAGTTCTTCTTAGGACTTCAAGTTGATCAAAAAGATTCCGGTATCTTCATTCACCAGACAAAATACGTCAATGACATCTTGAAACGGTTTGAGATGTTGAGTTCTTCTTCACAGGGAACTCCTTTAGAGGTTAATCACGGGATTAATCCTGACGAGAAGGGTGAATTGATCAATCCAACTCACTATAGAGGGATCATCGGATCTCTAATGTACCTGACTGCTTCTCGGCCAGACATAATGTTTGCTACGTGTCTCTGTGCACGTTACCAGTCAAAGCCGAAGGTCTCCCATCTGATTGCAGTCAAAAGAATTTTGCGTTATCTGAAGGGTACTCCAGATTGGGGTCTTTGGTATCCTTATGATGACAACTTCGATCTTCATGCGTATAGTGATTCGGATTATGGTGGTTGTAAACTCGATTACAAATCAACAACAGCAGGATGTCAGTTCTTTGGAAGTCGTTTAGTAACGTGGCAATGCAAAAAGCAGACGTCAGTCTCCACTTCAACAGCTGAGGCGGAATATATTGCGGCTGCCAGTTGCTGTTCTCAAGTTATTTGGATTCAGCAACAAATGCGTGACTACGGTATTGAATGTTCTACTACTCCCATATATATTGATAATTCTGCTGCAATTTCAATTACCAAAAATCCGGTCCATTTTAGCAAAACGAAGCACATCGAAATTCGATATCACTTCCTTCGTGACTGCTACGAAAAGAAGTTAATCGATGTGATAAAAATCCCCACTCAGGAACAACGCGCTGATCTCTTCACTAAAGCATTTGATAAACCACGGTTTTTATATTTACTAGAGATCAACGGCGTTAAACGTATATCAGATGATGTTCCTGAAGATATCATTTAAATTGTTTTCATTTTTTCTTTTCTTAAAAATTTGAAAAATCCAAAAAGATTTTGTTTTTTTATAAATTCTAGGGGGAGAAAGGTTTCAAGAAAAACCAAAAACAATATAAAATACAAAAACCCAAAAACATTAAAAAAAAAATTTCAAAATTTTGAGAAGTTGATCTTGTTACAAGAAAGGTGATAGTACACAGACGCTATCATACTGAGACATCAAAAAGATTTGCTATTTCTGTACAGCTTATTTTCATTTTTCTTATATTAAATTTTTATACATCACTATCGCTTAAAATTATGTCGGTTACCTCAGTTTGATGGACACATTTTCGGATGTGTTTTGGTCCTTACTTCTACTAGTAGATTATGAGGATAGCCATTAACCAGATGACTGAAAGTGATCGGGGCGGGTTTTGATGGGTTTTTATTCTTTCGCTGAAAAATAGTCGGTTATACTTAGTTAGAAGGACACATACTCGTATGTGGTCGGTCCAGTTGATCCATTGGATCTTCAGGATAGCCGTTTACCTGAAGACTTTGACTTGATCGGGGCGAAATAATTTAAACGTTATTTTTTTTTAAAAAAAAGGACATTCATATATATTCAGAAAATGAGAAATTGATCCAACCTTGGAAAATGATAGATACACTGATTCTGTGAGCTTAACTAGTGAAGTTATTAGGCTTAAAAGGCTTTAGAACGGTCATTGTGTGTCATGGTAGCTTTTTATGGTGCGTAAAAGTAGATGTGATACAAACTAAATCTACTCGATTTTACGTGGAAACTCCTTAAGAGTTTTGTATGTCTTCATATATATCTTTCCGAATGATAGGCAGAAAAGCGATTACCCAGTCATACACGAGCCCATAAGTGTTCTGATTCCTGTAAAGATAGTGTGTGAAGAAACTGCAGTGATCCAGATTCGGGACTTGCAATTGTTTACTACTCTGAAGTCTATGTAACATTCAAAAAAAAAAAAAAAAAAAAAAAAAAAAAAAAAAAAATTTACCTTATGAGTGATTGAAACATTCTAGAGTTAACAATGTCAAGACTTCTCAATCATGGAGTACGAAAGAAAACGGGAAGCAGATGAAGACACTTACAACCTTAATCAGACACTATGGGTCAAGGTCAATTCGGGGTGACTTGGGGAAAGCCAAATACGCTTTGAGAATAGATAGGAGGCATCATAATCTCTGAGTTGTTACCCACTTAAATTTTGAGACATAATTGAACCTAACTCGTATCACAGAAACGATGAAAACCATTTTAAGTTATTTACATGCTCACAACCTGTTTCTTTATGTCATAATACAGCTAAACACGGATCTGTGTGACAGTCACGTAATTAGTATGATTCCTGTTCGGATCTTTCTCACAAAAAGAATATTCATTATGTCTTGTTTAACTTCGTATATTCTGTTAAAAAAAAAAAAAAAAAAAAAAAAAAAAAAAATTCCCGAAAAGTCTCAGTAGATAGTCATATACGTCTGTATGATTTCTTATTATAGATCCTTCTCAACCAAAAATAACGTGTTTTAAATTTTTGTACAGTTGTTTATTTCAGTTTGAATATTATAAAAAAAAAAAAAAAAAAAAAAAAAGATTTTTATTCTGAATTAATTTTTTTTTAATTTTATTCTGTTTTTTTTATGAGAAATCATCGTGACAGGTAGTCTGATCCCTGTCTGTTCCTACTAAATGTTTATCCAGTGTGTAGGAATGAAAGAAAACTTCATGCAGGTTGCTAAATGTTCATCTGTGCAACAGGCTGTGCATGAAAGAAAGAATGAAGTGACAAGAAAACCCAAAGATGTTTGAGCCTGATATTTTTCCATTTGTTACTAATGTATCATGATCTATATGTTCTGTAGGAACGAAGCTCTCAGGATTGGAAAATGTCTAAGAAAACTAACCAAGTGTCAAAAGTTTATGTTTTCGTGCAGGTTCAAAGGCATCACGATCGATGGACGGGAAATAAGAAATTTAAAAAATTTATTTTTCAAATGTTTTCCCTCATTCGATCGAATAGGTTGCTATTCGAATGAATAACTCGATCGAATGGACAGTTTCGATCGAATCAGTGTGTGAGAGAATGCGAACAGTTGTGAAGAGACTCATTCGATCGAATAGAATCTCATTCGATCGAATGATCCAAACGAACAAGTCCATTCGATCGAATAAGTCCAAAAACAGTATAAATATTCAAACTTATTCGATCGGACAGAATTATTCGAAAAATATTACGGATTTTCTCTCTCAAATTTGTTTTTCTCAAACCCTCTTTTTGATCCGATCACTTTATTCAGTTTTTCACGTAGATTACAAAAAAGTAAGTTTTACTTGTTTTTAACCGTGTTTTGATCGGGTTTTTGGTCGTTTTGGTTTTCCGGGTTCGGGTGTTCTTCATTTCTGGGCTTCTGCTTGAATGAGTCGAATCAGTCTATTCGATCGAACGAGTTCCTTATTCGATCGAATGTGACTTATTCGATTAGTAGTTCGATCGAATCAGAAGTAAATGATAAGATCTATCTCATTCGATTGTCTGTTATCGAACCAGATCTCATTCGATCGAATGAATAGCTCACCCGATCGAATGTGTTGCTCGTTCGATCGAACTAGTCCAGAAAATTTGAAAATTTTAAACGCATTCAGTCGTTTCGATATTTGTTCGTTCTAACACGTTTAAGTTTACAGATTCAATGGCTGAAGTTGCAGAAGTGGTTGCTCCATTCAAAACGTCTATCAAGCACAATATCGTGGCTTTCCTGGACGAAAAGTCTAGCCACGGGAAGGATTTTGCAACAGTTATCAAATTTCTGAAGAGGTCAAGGATTTCTGGACCTATCTCGAGGATCGTTGAGCCTATAATGTCAATTCAACAAGAATTATGGAGGAATGCCACGCACGACAAAACAGTCGTGCCGTCGGTTATTCGCTCCACGGTCAGAGGGCATGCCATCGTAATATCTGCCCAGGTAATCCGAGAAGTCTGCGGCTTTGTAGACTTAGAATCAGACCCTACATCATTACATCCTGCGGCAACTAGAGGATGTTTCGCTAGAATGAAGTATGACGGCGATCTCAATGCCGGTCTGCTTCACAAAGCAAACCTGTGCCCCGAATTCAAGTATCTGGCACACGTGGTGATGCATTGCTTGGGGCCTCAACGAACTAGCTTTGACAAGCTGAGGGAAAGCATGCAGTTCACCGTAGCTGCTCTAGTGATGAACCGCCCCTACAACTTCTCTCAAATGACGTTTGGTCATATGGTGGAAAACATCACGTTGAAACAAGGGAAGAGCGAGAAGTTTCTTCAGTACCCGAGGTTCGTTCAGATGATAGTTGATACTCAAGCACCGGGTCTACTGAAAGAAAATGAAGGTGATGTGGTGAAACTGGACCACATGAAGAATGAGACTCTCAACCGTCTCAAATCCTACAAAGAACGTCCCACCAGGCCACCACTCAAACGATGCTTCGGGCATATAGTCAATCCGTCCTACAGGGCCCCTCCGAAGAGGAAGTGGAGAAATGCTGCCAGTGATTCAGACGTCGAGAATTTACCGTATCAGGAATCCAGCGACGATTCTGACACTGAGGAGGTGGCGGTCCCGGAAGACACAAGGACAGAAGCTGAAAAACAGGCTGATTGGTATTTAAATGTTGAGGATCTGGAGGCTGGTGAAGAAGTTAGAGCCGAGAAACAACCGGCTGAGATAGATGCGACTGAAGAAAGGCCTGCAAAGAGGCAGAAGAAGAAGGTTACAAGAAAGTATCGGAGTTTATTTTCCGATCAACCACGTCCTTCAATGGTACCATCAGTTGGGACTTCTGCTGCCCCTCCTGCTCAACCAGCACAGCCACCAACACCGCAGTCAGCACCACAACCTACTCCTCAACCTCAACCGGAAATGTCTATACCTCAAAAGGTTGCATCTGAAATTGCTGATCTTCACAAGGCTATGATGAAGATGTTATTGTTCAAGACAGAGCAAGAAGAACAGAATCGACTCAGAGATGAGCAGATTGCTAAACTTCAAGCTGAGAACGAAATGCTCAGGCTTGAAAACAGTCAGCTAAATGCTACTGTCGCTGAACAAGGATCTTCGATCAACAAGCTGAAAGAGTCAAATCTAAGCCTTGAAGCAAAAGTGACCGAGCTGAAAGGAGATGTTCTTCGTCTGGAAGGTCCAACCAATGTCGATGTGGACACAGACGAACTGGACTCTTCTGATGATGGAGGTGAAGGTATTTAAGAGGAATTTGAGTGAATGTAGTGAGGACTTAAATGTTAAATCTTTTTAATTAATGATTTGTGTGTAAACTTAGTTTCATATGTAATGGTATTGTATTTCATGTTTATGATATTACATATGTTTATTTAAAATTTGTGTTACATTGTGGTTTTTAATCAACCAGGTGATGCTGATCCGTTTAATGTCCAACCGCTGCAATCAAAAACAGCAGCGGAATATTTCACGTTTTTACTGGACAATCCATATGAGCAGCAAAACTTCGCAAGTGGAGACTTGGAAGAAGGTGAAATTTCACACAATTTCACAGAAGAAGAACTGGAACAAATGTTTGAGCTATACAATGAAGAAACAGGCAAGTATCTGGCTTTGCCTTCAACAGAACAAACATCTTCTTCGGCTGCTACACCTGACTCAACATCATCTACGGCCGCTGATCCCTCTCAATTTGATGAAGTTGAAATGGAAGACTTGACACAGGAAGAATATCCAGAATACTACACGTCTCAAACTGACAATCTTCCTAACTCTGCAAGTTTCTTCCAAAATGTAACAGAGGAGGAAATACAGAAGAAGGCTGACAAAAGGTCAAACACAATGAAACAGCCTTCTGAAGCAGATCAAGCCGAATTCGTTGAGAAAACAGAAGAATGCAAGAAAGCTTTCAACGCTATTCTTGAGAAGATAAGGTCCAGACGACAAGCAAAGCCGACCATTCCTCACACAACGTCTTATAAGATGAAGGGTCGTAGAACTTCAGGAGAGATTATTGCTTGGGCGTGTCTGAAGGATCTTAATTGCATTGCTATCAAGAGAGAAAAAGGGGTTGAGTACTTTCAACGTATCACTGACTTGAAGACTCTTCCTACTTATGATCTAAACCGTCTGAACTATCTTGATATGCTTTACGCCAGTTCATCTCCATTTGCCACGTACTATCAGAGTGTATTGCGAAAGGAATACAACTCAAAATGGAAGATGATCACTCCACAGAGGCCAAAGAGATATACAAGTAAAAAGGAGATCGATCCGATCACCAACAGGCCAATGATTATCTTGAAGTACATGCCACCACTCACGATGAAGAAGATTCCTCTAAGAAAGATGAAGCAGGACTTCTACAAAGCATTCAGGCATTGGTACTATGATGGAAGACTGCATGAAGCAGTTATCGTGCTCAACGACAATGGAAATTGGAGCACAATTCGCATATTTGATCCTATGTGGCTCACAAACTTGTCACGGGAGGATGTCTATACACTATACAAGACAGAGATTCTTTATGCCCCCGAAGACAGAGAGCAAGCATTAACGTATAGAAATGTCATTAGGATTTGCTTTGCCTATGACATACATGCAGGATCAAACTGGAAAGAGCAACAGAAGAAGTATGCACAAGAAACTGAAGCTTAATTGTCATGTTTATTTTGTTTCTTGTTGTAATTCAAGGTTTATTCTTCTAATTGTAATTGTTCTTGAGTTGAATGTAATTTGTTTTGGAACATTGTGATAGATTGTGCTTAAATGTTTATCTAAAATTCCAATTGACAGCTTCTCAGGATATGCGGAACCTATGGTAAGTCTGACTGACTGAACCATTTGATCTTGAGAGAACTTCATGAAGAAAGGAGTTCGTGGATGCAACGTGCGCACCACTAGCTTTGAGAAAAGAGAGAGTGAGATAACTCCAAGGGGGAGTTACGATCGAGCAAGAGAACTCGATTGATTATAAGTAAATAGAACTGGCTCCAAGGGGGAGTTTGTTAGGACATGAAATGTCATGTGTATGTCCCCAGTTCTATCAGGATGGTTCGATATGAAAATAACGATCGTGAAACCAAGTTAACGGACTGAAAATGTCAAAAGAAACTGATTCGATCGAATCAGTGACTGATTCGATCGAACCAGGACTCATTCGATCGAATGAGATACTCATTCGATCGAATCAGTATACGATATATAAACGAAACTTAGGAAATTTCACAAGAGAGAGCACACATTACACACAGTCACGAACCTGCTACTGCCGAAAATCCTCTCTGCCAATCTTCGTCGTGTCGGTCTTTTCCTCCGTCCCTAGGTGTCAAAACGTCTTAGGAATCGTAACCGTGCGTTGTTGATCACCACCGAATCGCCGTGTTAGAGGATTCCGCACTCTAACACGTTGCCCCGTGAATCGTTGGGAAACCGTGTCCCGCACCGGTCCGACACAGAGTCTGATCGATGGTCCCTCTTTTATAACCATGACCTAGAAGAGGAGCCGTCAATGTAGCATACCACGCCCGAGGGGCTTGATGAAGACCATATAGTGCTTTATCTGGCTTGTAGACATGAGTAGGATTCTTAGAGTCTACAAACCCCGGTGGCTGATCCACGTAAATCTCCTCCTTAGCTTCGCCATACAGAAACGCAGTTTTAACATCCATCTGATAGACGATAAAACCCATGAATGATGCATAAGCCAGAAAACTCCATATGGCTTCGAGTCTAGCTACGGAGCATAAACCCTAGTGTAGTCTAAACCTTCAACCTGACGAAAACCCCGAACAACCAGCCGTGCCTTGTTTCTGATGATAACCCCCGTGTCATTTTGCTTGTTTCGGAAAACCCATTTCGTATCCAACACTTTCTTTCCCACCGACAGTTCAACTAATCTCCATACTTTTAAGTTATCAAACTGATTTAATTCTTCATGCATCACATCCACCAAGCTTGGTTCTTGAAGATCCATTTCAACGGACTTTGGCTCAATCTGAGAAATAAAGCAGGAAAACAAGAAGTTGTTTATGTGTCCAGTCTAACTTCTGGTGGACACGCCTGTTTCAAGAGGAGCAATGACATTTTCAATCGGGCGATTTCGTTGAATTCTTGATGGAATCGATTGTTCCGGAACAACACCGGTAAAGGGTAAGTTTGACAAATTTTCATCAACCTCAGTGAGAGGGTTTTTCCATCCAGTGCCTATTGTACTATGTGAGTACGAGGTGCTGGCCACGTATTCATTCGGATAGACATCGGAAAGCAAGGTGCTTCCGAAAATTTGACGAATAGAACTCTCCCCCTCAACTGTTGGAGCATTTTTTGAAGAGGTTGAAGACAAAGTTTCAGTAACTTCTTTTGGTTGATTGACGGAGACGGGCGGAGTGATATCAAGTGGTTCTGTGAGATCATCATCCAGAATTGGAGATGTGTGAGATACTGCATGTAGGTCTTCTTTCTCAGCATCTACGGTAGCACCATCTGAAGTTTCCGTGTTGATAACCGGAATCACATTAAATGGTTTGAACAGTTCATTGTAATCGAACAGCCAGTCCGGACCAACACGGGCATCGGTCTCGTTTTCTTCCAACCAACGAATGTCATATGATTCTAGAATCTTCTTAGTTGACTTATTGTAGAATCTGTAGGCTGTATGACTAGTGTAACCAACAAAATAACAATCATCAGCTCTGGCCCCAAATTTTGGAGTTGACTCGAGATTAAGTAGAGTACACGGGCAACCAAAAGCTCTGAAATGTGCAACTGTGGGCTTATGACCATAGAATCTCATATGGAGTTTTCATTTGAGACTTGTTGATTATCACCCGATTATGAAAATAGCATGTCGTATTAATAGCTTCTGCCCAGAAGAATAATGGTAGTTTAGAATCACACAACATGGTCCTTGCTGCCTCGATAAGAGTCATATTCCTCCTTTCAGCCACACCATTCTGTTGTGGTTTCCGAGCTGAGCTGTACTGACGAAGCACCCCCCCTTTCTGAACAAAAATAATTCAATGAAGCATTCTTGAATTCCGTACCATTGTCACAACGAATGCCCTTCAGCTTCAGATTCAACTGATTCTCCATAAGCACCACGAACCTTTAGATTAATTCTGCAGTTTCACTCTTATTTGACAAGAAAAACACCCAAGTAAAACGTGAGTAGTCATCAGCAATAACGAGACAATAAGAGCTACGAGAAAAACTCAAAACATGAACCGGACCGAAAAGGTCCATATGCAGTAATTGGAAAACAGATGAAATGGTATTAATCAATTTTGGCTTATGAGTTTTTCTACTGTGTTTACCCAAGGCACAAGCCACACACTTTTCAACAGTTACAAAATCTTTGATCGGTAAACCACGCACCAAATCATTTTTAGCAAGACGGTTTAAGTTTTTCACTGCATGACCAAGACGACGATCCCAAAGCATGGCATTATGTTTGGACACTTTTGAAAACAAACAGGTTATTTTATGAGGAATATTTTTGTTCATGTCGATCATTTAAGCGTTATCTTTTCGATAAAACAAGAATCCAGTCTTCTGGTATAATGATACCAGGTTTTAAAATTAAACACTCTTTATTGGTGAAATAAGTTGAAAAACCTTTATCACATATTTGTGACACGCTTAACAGACTGTGCTTCAACTCAGGAACAAAATTAACATTCTCAAATTTTAGAACACCGTTACTTACGGTAACCTTCGGAGTGATCTTCCCCTTTTCTCCTCCTGCAAAGGACACATACCCACCGTTAAAGATTGAATAACGTGTAGATGGAAAATGTCTTCTGTCGTGTGCCTGGAATAGCCACTATCAACATACCAATGTCTGATGATATTCCTCCATAGCTGTTCCTACACGATGTGCTAGATTAGTTAGACTGTGGTACCCAGTCCATAGTTACACTGGGTGATCCAGTCTCATCTACGGTTGTCACAGGTTGCCATGACATATCATCAAGATTATCTAATATAGAAGTTGAAACCTTTTTCACCGGAGACTTAGGCAACCATTCGTATTTACCGTTATAAGATTTACAGTTGTTTGTACGAATGGATGATTCAGTCTCTGGTTTGCGAGTAGGGAAAACAGACGAATTTATTTTCCCGACAGGCTTTGACTTAAAAACAGAATTAGTTTTTGAAATCGAAGCACAGTTCCTATTATTCCAACCAACATGTTAGGCTTGGTCTGATGAGGACTAACTTACCAGATTTGTTTCTGTTCCAATAACCGTCAGAGGGATTTGCCTGGCGATACCCAAAATTTCGTCGATAGGCATCACGAGGGATATTCCTCTGATAGAATCCATAGTATGGAATAAATGGACGATGTGAACAGTTTCTAGCACTATGACCACGAATCCCATAGTTAAAACATGTTTGACGTTTGATATGAAAATCATTGTGGTGGATTCTTTGTCTTGACCTATTTTGTGACTCAGATTGCTTAGTTTGATGTTTACCATTTGACACGTTGTTTGGTTCAACACCCTTTTGTTTGTTTGAGGATCCCTCTTTAACAAACTTGGGTGGTGAGTAATATTTAGTAAACTTCTTAATTTTGTTTTCTTATTGAAACCACATCATCAGATTTCAAAGTTTTAACAGAATCAACCACACAATTTTCTTTGCTTTTAAAACCAGAGCCAACACAAACAATCGAAATAACATAATTCAAAATAGGTAATTTTAAAGAAAAATAAGAATTAATGTCTTTATTTAGTGAAACACAGGAGTCATAATCCTCATCAGTCCATTCCTCAATGACTACTTTCTCTGCACATGAAGCAAACACATTAGAATCGTTCACTCCTGAGGTGGATGCAGGTGCATTCACAAGATCAGCCTTATCATCTTTATCTTGTTTACCATACTTCAGCCCTTTACCTTTTCTTCATGCTCTTTGGTAAGAGGAAGACCAGTATAGTTGTCATTGTATGGTGAGGGTACCTGACTATATCCTATACCCTCTCTTGCGTTTTCTTTCCACCACAACTGATTGTTAATCATTGAGTTGACCACTTTACTGGAACCTTCGAATTTTTTAAAATCAAGTTCAACCCTTTCAAATTTAGTACTTAAATTTAAAATCTCTGTTTTGGAGGCTTCCAGTTTAGCGGTTAATTCAACGATTTCCTGTTTGGCATCTAGGTGGTGAAAACATTTTATACTGAATTTGAACTTAAGTTTAGAAAAATCCTTCTTATGTGCTTCTATTTTATCTAGGAAGGCTTTCTCACTTTTCTTAAGTTTAGAGTTTTCAGATTTTACCACTTTCATTTCTCTAATCAAGTTATCATTGTGAAGCTTATACAAATGTATCTTATCAATACAATCTTGAGAACAAGATTGACAACTTACCTCATATGAGCTGGGAGAAGTGAATGCCATGAACGCGAATTGAAGTTCCTTAAGTTGCTCCTCAGCAGCATTTTCTTTTTCAGTGTCTTCAACATGAGCATAGTTAGCAGTCTGATTGCTAATGTTGAGAGCATCCATTTGATCAGCCCAAGAAAATTTTTGAGCAACCAAACCCCTTTCACCATTTCCGGAGCTACCCCCCAACTTCTCCTCTAGCATTTTCCACTAGAACCAATGCCCTTTATGTGTTTCCTTTCTTTGATGGGTTGGTACATTCACGAGCAAAGTGACTCGGCTCGTGGAAATTGTAACACCTCATAGTGTCCTTGTTAAAGTCCACCTTTTGATTATTTGGCATATTCCAATTGTTCCTTCCCGTTCTCTTAGTAAATTTCTTAGCTCGAAACACTGCCATGGCGATTTGCCAAGAGATATCCATTTCTTCTACATCATCTGGATGAATTTGATCTAGCTCAGCAACAACTACAGGTTGAACCAAATCTCCAGCAAGGAATGCATTGTAGCCGTTCATGAATCCCCGCCATTAAAGCAATGTTCTCTTGAGTTTCCTTTGGAATAGAGGGAATCTGACTGGAATTCTGACCAGGAGCAACACCAGATGATTGGGGTTTAACATTAGCAACAGGAGATTGAGCAGGTTTAGTGAAAAAGAATGGAGCTAGTTGCGATGAGGTTGAAGATGATTAGCTCTGAGTGGATTTGAACATTTGGGAGTTGCTTTGAGGTGGAAATTGTTGTTGTCCCTGAGTAGTCTTGAACATTGAGAAGTTGTCTTGTGAGAAGAGTGCATTAATGGAAGCAGCTGCACTGTAGGAGTTTGTGTGGTTTATAGCATGTTGTTTGTCATTCATGTCAAACGCCTTAATGATAGCCATCATCTCGGATAATGACAACCTGTTGAGATCTTTTGTCATTTTGATAACTGCAACATTCATATCCCAATTTTAGGTAGCGAGTTCACCAACTTATTGTTTATTTCAGTAGTTGCTAGATAGATGCTCGTAGATCTCATCTCAGTCACAAGGGCAATGAACCTCTGAAGCTGAGTCTCCAACGATTCTCCTAGAACATGATTAAACATATTAAATTTTTGTCACATCAGATCTTGACGACTTCTATTCATGTCATTCCCTTCATACATCTCAATCAATGCTTCCCATAGTGCCTTAGCAGATTGCAGTTCTCTAATACCCATGGAAATCTCAGGTGAGAGTGCCATAGTTAAAGTTGAAAGTGCATTTTCATCCTCTTCTACTTTAGCGAGATCATCATCATCATACGTCGCAGCATGCTTCACAGCAATTTCTGTAGAGTTCTCACGTTGGTAAGTAATGACTTGAGGACCCGTAACTATGCTTCTCCAAATTTTAGCATCTTTCATTTTGACATATTTCTCGAATCCAAATTTTCACTCGCTAAACCCCTCATGAGACAGCAGATGGGGTACGCGAGTAGTGGTTCCCACTATGGAATCTAGTTCTTGGTGATGTAAGGCATTGGATGATCCATTAGTTATTGAGTACATTTTAGTTTTAACAGTCCAATAGTTTTAAAATCCAAGAACCAAAGCCGAAAAAAATTCGTCAGGCCCAAAAGTGGAATTAACTGAGATCAGATTATTTCAGCGTTGACCGAGAACTATTATTGACTACGAACACGCCTTGACCGAGAACACACGCTGACCAAGAACATCACTTAATCTTGGCAGAAAACACTAAATATTAGCCGAAAACTCTTGAAATTGGCCGAGAACACTAATCTTGGCCGAAAACGATGAATCTAGGCCGAAAACTCTTGAATTTGACTGAGAGCTCCTTGTTTTAAGCCGAAAACGATGAAATACACCCAAGGACGCCGAGAACTTACTTGACCAGAAGATTATGGTAAAAACCAAATCCCTATATTTATGGGATTTAAATTGTTTCCAAGGATAATGCAATCTTTGACCAAACCAACCACTGTCCCTTTTCCCCGATCAACACTTCGCCGGAAAACAAATGAAAAACACCAAGAACACTAGATCTTAAATCCGTTGATATCAAGCTAAGCCTTAAACCGGATCTATGCAATATGATATCAACCAACCAACATGCGGAATATAACGTAGGGTGATTCAAGACAATCAATAACAAAACAAAGAACAAACATGATTATGCTTCAAAACACACGTTGTATTAACGTCGGGTGCTTAAGCACTAGGTTACACAAACTTGTTCACGGCCATCTTCCCTATGAACGCCCAACAGAAACCCTATACATGTTATCTATATATAGGGAAGCAAACAACATAGCCCAACAAAGCCCAAGCCCACCGAGATCCTTTTAAGTGATCTCGCTTTACATATACAAACACTTAAACACAAAATACATCAGAATGAACTAAGTACAAACCACTAAATGAAGACCCAACACCTTCTATATCCAGTCGTGTTTATTAGTTCTCTTTCTTCCTTTATATATAACTTTAATCCAGCTTCCATTTGATATTTTGTTGTGTCAAAATCTTCTAGTTTTGCTTCTTTCAAGACCTTTTGAGCATAAGTGACGGGTGGTCCATGGGACAACCCTTAATTGATTTAAGGCCGTAATAATCATGTTTTGAATTGGTTTATTTGGTGGAATTAGATGACTACGGTGTGTTCGGTAAATTGTAGGTACAAAGGAGGTCCCGGAGCTATTAACGAAGAAACCAAAGGAACCACCGAGTTGAGAAGACCAAACAAGTGAAGAAATTGAAGTTTCGTGGCTAAGTCCACCGTGACCCACGGTTCAGACCGTGGGCCACGGTCCAAAGAGATAAAATGGACAGAGGCCACGGTGGCCTCTGTCTCACCGTGAACACCACCGTGACCCACAGTTCAACCGTGGCCTCGGTCCAGCTTTTGTCAAAATGCACCGTGACTCACGGTGTGAACCGTGGGCCATGGTGCAGGTCGTAACTGCCATTTTCTTTCATTATTTTAATCGGTTTTTGGGTGGGCTTTTCATTATCCTTCATTCTAAACTACCTAGGGGTGACTTTTTTAGAGCAAGAACGATACTTTGGTAATTCTTATCATTAGTTTGGAATTGTGATTTGTATGATTACCCTAATTGATGTGATGTTGAATCAAACTATGTGTGGCTAATCATCTTTATGTTCTCTCCCGAATTGTAAGGGTTTCAATTGATTACTTGTTATTCGTTTATGTTATTTGTGGGATAGTGTTTTGATTCTATGATTAAATTACTATGGTTATTATGATTTTTATTAGTAATTGTTAATATAGTGTAAATCCGTGTTCTTGATTATCGGGATTTAGTATAAAAGAATTAGGGTTAACTATATAAAACTGATTATTGAGTGACAACCTTGCGTTTTCATAATTTAAGTACTTAGTCCTCTTTTATCACTGTCAAACGCATTTTCACGAACTATGCTTATGTAGGTCATCCCTCAAGTAAACGTTAACTGTATCAATACTGAAAATCTGAAATCAGGAGAGAGCATTGTTTCTTATATTGTTTATAAATCATTTAATTGTTTTAGTTATTTTCGTTAATCAAATAAACCAACCAAATCATTGAATTTACATTTTGCACTTAGATTAAGTTAGATTAATTTCATTGCTACTTAATAACGCATTTTCTACAAACTCCTTGTGTTCGATACCCGCTTACCGCTATCTAACTAGTTGTATTCGGTTTATTTTTGAGTGAGTCTTCGACCTCACGTCAAATTTTGGTGCCGTTGCCGGGGAGTAGTGCGCAACGTGTGTTAGCTTTAGTAGTTTTTGTGTTATTTTCGGGTTTACACTGGTTGTGTTAGTGTGCATGTACCTACAGGTGTATGCATACTAGAGGCTCTAACAGGTCATCACCGCTAGTAATTGATCCTGAGATTGACAGAACACTTCGAAGAAACCAAGTCCTACTTAGGGAGAATAAGCTTCTTGGTTCTCCAACTTCATCAAACAACATGGATTCACCATTTCCTACTTTGGGTCAATCGATCCCAACTACACCTCCACCAAATCCACCTCCACCAATCACTACTAATATATCTACAGCATCAAGTGAACTCCAACCACAAACCACAACCAAAACCATCAATGCCCAATTTACCTATGCAACATCATCCACATTGCCACCTATTACCAACCTTTTTCCTACATTTAGTGCATCGTCATCTCAACAATATCAACCACCAACCTTTCAACCATCACAATCAAGTTACCAATATCAATCCCAACCTTTCATGCAACATTCAAGATCACAAGGTGACGGATACGGATATGGGTTTGATAATGAATTTTAGGGGTATGAAATGGAATGTCACTACATGGGAGGTGATGGAGGAAAAATGGTAAATCCGGGAACGTTTGGTTATGGTCAATGGCAAAAACCGCAACAAGTGCAAGAGCTTAATCGACAACAACCACCGCCGGTTGTTGTCCAACAACCCATTCAACAACCGCCAGTTATACAACAAGCTCAACCACCAGTTCAACAAGCTCAACAACAACCACTGGTTGTTGTTAATCAAGTTCAACAACCACCGATTGTTCAACAACCTCAAGATCAACAATTCCAACCGCAAATGCCCCAACTACAGTTTCAACAATAGTTTGCGCAGCCAAGGCCCGTTTATAGGCAAATGGGTCAACCAAGAGTACCAATGGGGGTACCAAGAAGGCATGCAAGAGAGATGGTAAGGGGGATTGAAGCCCATTTCCGACCGATAATTACTAATAATCCATCTCTGGTGGTTATCCCTCTCAATAATCAAGGGAGGACATTCGAAGTATGAACCAATTCCCTTCAAAATCTTCCGAAGTATAAAGGTCTAGCAACGAAGGAACCTTACTTCCACTTGGAGGCATATGACTCCATTTGCAACACAATTGATGGTCAAGGTTTTACATCGGATGATGTGAAGTTGGTTTTGTTTCAATTTTCATTGGAAGACAAGGCAAAGAGATGGTTTTACACTTTGCCTTCCGCGTCTGTTTATACTTGGGCCGAGATGCATCAAAGATTTTTAGAAGAATTTTACACGGCCCAAAAGACCAATGATGCGAGAAGAAGTTTGAGAACCTTCCAACAACAATCAGGGTAAATGTTTCATGAAGCATTTGAGAGATTTAACATGATGATCAAGAATTGTCCTCATCACGGTATTGCTTTATGGGAGTTGTTGAATGCGTTTCACGAGGGTTTGAGTATGGAGGATGAATGGGATTTGCGGTCAATCACTAATGGTACATTTGATACCAATTATAAACAAGACGATTGGGAGTATTTGGAACAAATGGCGGTTACTTCAAAAAGAAAGGCTCAAACCGGTAGAAGAGCAAGACCGGCGATTGGTAGACCGCAAGTGCAAGCCATAAAAGAAGGAAATGTACAAACCACTAATCAAGTCATCAATATTTGTACAAATTGTAACGAATTGGGTCATGCAACGGAGGTATGTACGGTAGGTCAAGCGTCGGTAGAAGAAGTGAATGAACTCCAAGGGCGAGGTGGTAGAAATTACAACATGAACTCCAACACCTATCACCCCGGGTTGAGAAATCACCCAAATTTTCGTTATGGAAATCCGGCCACTCAATCTAACCCGAATTTTCAAGGAAATCAAAGTAATTATATCCCTCGCCAACAATATAATAACCAAGGTAATTATCATAGCGGGAATAATCAAGGATTTCAAGGTCAAGGGGGTGGTGGTCAAAGCGGGTCAACGGGTCAAAGTTCATCGAGTGGTAATGAGGTTATGGATATGTTGAAGTTGATGCAACAAGACATGCAACGAAGAAATCAACTTGATGAAGTGAGAATGCAAAAGGATGAAGTTAGAGACAAGGCCATCCAAGCGTTGACCACACAAATGGGTCAACTTGCAACTGAAGTGTCGGACTTGAAGAAGAATAAAGGTCAATTGCCAAGCGACACAAAGGTAAATCCTTCTCATAACTCTTCTTGTAATGTTCTTATTAACCACATGAGTGTTTTAAGAAGTGGTAAATAATATAAAAAAGATTTATCACCGAATGTGGTTGATGGGGAAGTTGAGGATATTACGGGTAACGAAAGTGATGATGAAATAGTAACAAATAAACCCACTAAACATGTCACTTTTGAAAAACCGTTAAAAAATCTGGATCAAACTTCAAATTTAAACGATGAAAATAAGGAAGTAGAACTAAAGGTGGTTCCATTTTCTTCGGCTTTACTTGACCCGGGTAAGAAAAATATAATTTCAAAAAAGGGTCCTCAAAAAGAATAGATGTGGGAAGTTTTTAAACAAGTAAAGGTAAATTTACCTTTACTTGAGGCAATAAATCAAGTACCCGCTTATGCAAAATTTTTGAAAGAATTGTGCACTCAAAAGAGGCAACAAAAAGTGCCTTTACGAGTGGATTTAACTGAACGGGTAAGTGCGGTTTTAAAAGGAGGTCTTACTCCTAAGCTTCAATATCCGGGAACGCCCTTAATTAACATTCAAGTAGGCGATTTTCAAATGTGTAAGGTGTTACTAGATCTTGGGGCCGGAGTATGATTTTGGTCTTTTAAAACTAGTCGAGACAACGACTGTGTTAGCCGATTTGTCTCATAAACTTCCCCGAGGAATTTTGCGGGACGTGATAGTAAAAGTTGAAGAATTTTACTATCCAGTTGACTTTTTGGTCTTAGATTACTCATCGGTTGATTCGACCCAACAACAAAATGTTATATTGGGTCGACCGTTTTTAAACACCGCTCATGCTATTATTGACTGTCGATCGGGCACAGTTGATATGGCTTTTGGAAATAGAAAAATGAGATTAAATGTGTTCACTAACGGATCTAATGCTTTATGTGGTGATGAGTGTTTCATGGCAGATATTGTTGACACGTGTGAACCGCACGATTATGAGGACGATGCTTTGGAAGCATGTGTTTGTGATTTTTCTGAACAGGTACATCTTTGTGCATTGAGGATGGAAGAGAAAAATCAAAACGTGTTGGCGGTTAAAGAAGGACGACCACCATGGACTCATCAAATTGAAAGTCTACCGGCTGTGATAGATTCGGGTACTAAACCGTCACTGGAAAGTCCACCAAATTTGGAATTGAAGGATTTACCAAGCCACTTGAAGTACGCGTTTTTGGGGGATAGTGACACATTACCGGTCATTATTGCATCCAATTTGGAAGAGGCTCAAGAACAACAATTGTTGAAGGTGTTGAAGGCGAATAAGGCTGCCATAGGTTGGACAATTGCCGATTTAAAAGGCATTAGTCCATCTATAGTTATGCACAAAATCATCACCAATGAGGAGGCAAAACCAACCCGAGAGACTCAAAGAAGGTTGAACCCTAATTTGAAAGAAGTTGTGAAGAAAGAGGTAATAAAGTGGTTGGATGCGGGAATCATCTATCCTATCTCAGATAGCGCATGGGTAAGTCCTACATAGGTGGTACCGAAAAAAGCAGGTATACAGGTAATTAAATATGAAAGCGGTGAACAAATCGCCACCTGACCTGTCACCGGGTGGCGAGTTTGCATTGATTATCGTAAATTAAACGCCGCTACATCTAAAGATCATTTTCCATTACCATTTATTGATCAAATTATTGAAAAATTATCGGGTCAAAAGTATTACTGCTTTTTGGATGGGTACTCGGGTTATAACCAAATTACCATTCACCCGGATGACCAACACAAGACCACTTTCACCTGTCCGTATGGCACTTTTGCTTTTCGGCGAATGCCATTCGGTTTGTGTAATGCCCGGCCACATTCCAACTTTGTATGATGAGTATTTTTTGGATATGGTCGGGGAATCACTCGAGGTATTTATGGATGACTTTTCCATTTTTGGCCCAACTTATGAAAATTGTCTCAATGAATTAGAAAAAGTTTTAAAAAGGTGTGTTGAGACAAATTTAGTTTTAAGTTGGGAGAAAAGTCACTTCATGGTGCAAGAGGGTATCGTGTTGGTTCACGTAATTTCAGAAAGGGAAATGGAAGTGGATAAGGCAAAGGTTCGGGTAATATCATCTTTACCTCCACCTAAAAACATTAAAGGGGTAAGGTCATTTTTGGGGCATGCGGGTTTTTATAGAAGATTTATTAAAGGCTTTAGTGTTATCACAAAACCTTTAAGTAATCTATTATTAAAAGATGCTCCTTTTGATTTTACTAATGAGTGTGTGCAAGTATTTGATGTTTTGAATGAACAGTTGGTAAAAGCTCCCATTTTACAACCACTGGATTGGTCAAAGCCGTTTGAGATCATGTGTGATGCTAGTGATACTACTATTGGAGCAGTATTGGGTCAAGGAGTTGATAAAAAGCCGGTGGTAATTTATTATGCGAGTAAAACTATATCCGAAGCGCAAATTAATTATACAACCACCGAAAAAGAATTGCTTGCGGTGGTGTATGCTTTGGATAAGTTTCGCTCGTATATTTTGGGGAGTAACGTGATCGTTTATTCGGACCATAGCGCGGTTCGATACTTGATGGAGAAGAAGGATGTAAAAGCGCGTTTAATTCGATGGGTATTGCTTTTGCAAGAGTTTGACTTAGAGTTTAGGGATAAAAGGGGTGTGAAAATGTCATGGCGGATCACTTATCCCGAATCCCATTGGAGGGTGTTGATGACCCGATGGAGATAAACGAACAGTTTCCCGATGAAAAATTGTTAGCCGTGTCGACTACACTGTGGTATGCTCACTTTGTGTTCGTTGGGTGAAGAAAAGAAGACAACGGTTCATGGCCCAAGTGAAGCAATATATTTGGGATGAACCGGATTTGTTCAAGATTGGTTCGGACCAAATGATAAGGAGGTGTATTCCCGATTCCGAGGTGTGGGAAGTTTTGACTCATGCACATGCATCGGCGTGTGGAGGTCATTTTAGCGGTCAGAAGACGGGTTACCGGGTGCTTCAATGTGGGTTTTATCGGCCCACCATTATTAAAGATTCAAGTGCGTATGCCCGACATTGTTTGAATTGTCAAAAGTTGGGTAGTATCTCGAAACGGGATGAAATGCCGTTGTAACCGATTTTGGTGTTAGAGATTTTTGATGTATGGGGAATTGACTTTATGGGCCCGTTTCCAAACTCGAATGTATTTTTATATATCTTGGTTGCGGTTGATTATGTGTCCAAGTGGGTAGAAGCGGTAGCAACAAGAACAAATGACCATTCGGTAGTTTGTAAATTCGTTCAATCAAACATCTTTGCTCGGTTTTGGCATCCCGTGGGTTATTATAAGTGATGGTGGGTCACATTTCAAGAATTTCAACTTTGGGAAACTTTTAAAAAGGTACAATGTGAATCACTGAATTGCTACTCCTTATCATCCGCAAACAAGTGGACAAGTTGAAGTGTCCAATCGCCAAATCAAAGAAATCTTGATGAAGACGGTGCGGGTTGATAGGAAGGATTGGTCTTCTAAGTTGAATGATGCATTGTGGGCGTATCGGACCGCCTACAAAAATCCTATTGGCACAACTCCTTATCGGTTAGTTTATGGGAAACGGTGCCATTTAACAATGGAGTTGGCACATAAGGCACTTTGGGCGATCAAGAATGTTAACGCGGATTATAAGGAAGCAGGTGAATTAAGAAAGTTGAAGTTGAATGAGATTGAGGAAATCCGGGATGAAGCGTATGAATGTGCTTCCGCATACAAAGACAAACTCAAAAAGGTCCATAATGCAAAGTTGAGAAAACGGACTTTTGAAGTGGGTCAAAAGGTGTGGTTGTACAACTCAAGGTTGAAGTTGTTTCTGGGTAAGTTAAAGAGAAAGTGGATGGGCCCATAAGCAATCACAAACGTGGGTCAGTTTGGTGACTTGGAGATAGAAGATGTCCAAGAGCAAACAAAAAAAGTGGTGAACGGTCAAAGACTTAAACCTTACTTGGAAGGAAAGGACATCAATATGCTCGAGGTGGACCGGGTGAGTTATTTGTTACGCTCACCGGATGAGGAAACGAATTAAAAAGGCCAAGGTATGTTGTATATTTTAGTTTAGGTTAATTTAGTTTTTATTTAAAATTGGTTTTAAAAATTATCTTCCTTGTTTTGGAACTTGTCCAAATCAAGTGTGGGGAAGACTTTTTGTTTTTATATTACCGTGTTGGGGAAAACTCGGGTTTTTCATGGGGGTGGGTAATTTTTATTTTTAATTGGGTAAATAAGTTTTAATTACTTTTGTTTTTATTGGTTCTTTTTGTTTTTCACTCAAAAAAAATTGCAGTGAACCGTGGACCACGGTTGGGCCTTGGCCCACGGTGGATACCGTATGACACGGTGAACAGGGGCACCATGGTACGGTGCTCTCTGTTTGTTTTAACATAACTCGACCGTGACCCACGGTGTGGACCGTGGGCCACGGTCCATTGAGAACATCATCAGACCTAAGTCCACCGTGGCCCACGGTTGGGACCGTGGGCCACGGTCCGGTCAAGACAGACGAGAGAGGCCAGGTTTTTACAATAAAAATCAATAAAAAACTCAATTTTTAATCAATTGTAAGCCACACAAATCACCTACTTTCATTATTTACTTCAACATTCATCTTCATCTTCATCAAACCCCCTCTTTACAAACCCTAACATTCACACTTCACATACTCATAACTTCTTCATATCTCCACCAAATCAACCGATTTTTGAGTCTATTTTGACTAAAACTTCACAAGGATTTTGATTAGAGCATTGCTTTTGGAAGAATCCCCTGTCTGGTTGGTCAATTTTGGGCATATAGTGTCCGAAAAGTTTTGGGTATACTGTTGTTTAGTTTGAAGCTTTCTTCATCTACATATTCAACAACACAAAGGTATGGAATCTCTTTTTATTATTGATGGAACATTGTATTGAAGTTGTAAGTTTGTTATGATTGTTTCTATATACCCACTTGCTTGTGTGAGTAATGAGTATGATGATTATATGGTATGGTTGTGGATAGTAGATAATTGTTACAAACATATGTTTGTTATATTGATTAATTGGAAATTACGTGTTGAAGCAAATTTTTAAAATTTTGATAAATTGATTAACAAGTATTTATCCACAACCATAGTAACAAGCAAGTGTGGGGAGGTGTATGTCGACTTAAACTTGGTTTGTTTGGTTTGTTTGTTGTGTGTAGATGGGTAGAACTGTGGATAAGGGTAAGTCAAAGGCATCATCTTCAAGTGGGCGAGCAGCCCAATTAAAGAGACAAAGGATGCAGGAAGAGCAAGCATACGTGCAAGTACAATCGGTAAAACCCACTTGGAAAGGTGGGGGATTGTCAAAGTACCCATCGGAATGGCAAGCGGAGCTGTTTGTTGATAAAATGGCTACGTTGAATAAACGACTTGATGGATACATGAGTGAGAAGGAAGCAGCAGCGGCGATGAGGCGTTTAACTTCGGCCAGTTTTCAGAATTCATGACGTCTATCTTCGGGCCTGCCCACCCGCCGTACAACTGATCAAGCCGCGTGAATCCAGGTGAACCCCGTTTTGTATATTCTGTATAATTGTTTTTATCTTTGTGTTCAGTTATTTTTGGATGGATGGATGGAGGATGGAATACTTATGAGTAAGTATTAAGGGATGTGTTGGAATGCAGGTGGTGTTTAACAAGTGGTTTGTTTTATTTTTCTTAAAACCGTACATTGGGGACAATGTATCCTAAGTGTGGGGATGAGGAAAATTTTCGTTTGTTTTTGTTTGTTTTGAAAAATAAAAAAATAGAAAAATTTAAAAAAAAAATATGTTTAAAAGAATCGGAAAGTGGTAAGATGGCGGGGTAAAGTTTTGGTCCCTTTTCATGGTCACAATTCCCTAAACTATATGTGCCTAGTTGTTTTTAAAAAAAGGAGATTATGTACTTTTCTAACCAAGGTTAGCATCCTTTCGGTGTAATAACTTGCATAACACGTTCTTTTACACTTGAGAATTGAGAAAGTATTGTGTGGTGAGACGGTTGATATTCTCCGATAGAACTTGTACAATTAGTGCACTTCGAGATCTTAGCTTGGCATGAGTGCAAAAGTGATAGAGGCACTTAGGTTAAGCCTCGTCTGGATGAGCGCGAGTGTGGGTTTTGGGGGGTTGGGGCCTCATACATTATACATATGAGGATGGTTATGTGAGGGGCGGGGGTTGGATTCCTTTAGAAAACCTTATTGGGCCTATTCTTTTATTTGATCAACCCCGGTATTATTTTGCGAAACGATCCGACTTAATAGGTTTCTATGTAATTATTTTAGTATTCATCAGTTAGAGATGTGAAGCATTATGTTTATCATGCTAGTATGTAATGTTCAAATATTATATGATTAAAAAAAATAGTTTTGTATTAGAATTGCAATGTTTATGTATGCAATGTTCAAGGTACTATGTATTGAAAAAAAAAAAAGAAAAGTTAGTGATGTTTATAGTTGTTTATTTTATTTTATTTTATTTTTCTTAGATTGTTTGTAATAAGTCGGATCGAGTCGCTTGAGCTACTTTGAATATTCCCTTCCATACTCTTACACTTGGACCCCCCGTTTTAAGACCTCTCGATTTGTATTCATGTCAATAAGCATTTACATAGGTGGAGATTTGATGATTGTACAAGCGTATGAGAGGAGAATTGATTAAATATGAACGTATGGATTTGCACCAACAAAAAGGTTAATGTGTAAATGTGTTATGTATGGGTAAAAACCGAAAGCATGTTAGGTTTGGTTAGAAATCTTCGGTTTAAATGGAACATCAAGAGAACTAGTGCACCCGATAAAAATAAGGGAATATGGTATGACTTGGGACCTTAACTGAACCGGTTTTGTGGTAAGATTGGTGGATACAAGTTGAATGGAATAGAAAGTTTTTGTGTCGAGATGTTGCTTGAGGGCAAGCAACGTTTAAGTGTGGGAAGGTGATGGGTGGTCCATGGGACAACCCTTAATTGATTTAAGTCTGTAATAATCATGTTTTAAATTGGTTTATTTGGTGGAATTAGATGACTACGGTGTGTTCAGTAAACTGTAGGTACAAAGGAGGTTCCGGAGCTATTATGGTGTATATCGAAGAAACCAAAGGAACCGACGAGATGAGAAGACCAAACAAGTGAAGAAATTGAAGTTTCGTGGCTAAGTCCACCGTGACTCGCAGTTCAGACCGTGGGCCACGGTCCTAAGAGATAAAATGGATAGAGGCCACCGTACCGTGGCCTCTGTCTCACCATGAACACCACCGTGACCCACGGTTCAACCGTGGGCCACGGTCCAGCTTTTGTCAAAATGCACCGTGACTCACGGTGTGAACCGTGGGCCATGGTGCGGGTCGTAACTGCCATTTTCTTTCATTATTTTAATCGGTTTTTGGCTGGGCTTTTCATTATCCTTCATTCTAAACTACCTAGGGGGCGACTTTTTGAGAGCAAGAACGATACTTTGGTAATTCTTATCATTAGTTTGGGTTTGTGATTTGTATGATTACCCTAATTGATGTGATGTTGAATTAAACTATGTGTGGCTAATCATCTTTATATTCTCTCCCGAATTGTAAGGCTTTCAATTGATTACTTGTTATTCGTTTATGTTATTTGTGGGATAGTGTTTTGATTCTATGATTAAATTACTATGGTGATTATGATTTTTATTAGTAATTGTTAATATAGTGTAAATCCGTGTTCTTGATTATCCGTTCTCGGTGCCATAGGCAATCGGGATTTAGTATAAAAGAATTAGAGTTAACTATATAAAACTGTAAGGCCCCGTTACCGGTAGCCCTACTTTCGTGTTGGATTTACTCATAAACGCAGTTCTAATATCAGAGTTAATTAAAACATTCGTAGAATATAAAAGCTTTCATAAAACATTTCATAACAAAACACATCTTGTCTTAAAACAACATCTTGTCTTTCAAAATAAACAAAACGTTAAACTTAAAAGTCTTGAGTCTTCCAATGCCAGCCTCTTATTCAATGCCACGTGTCTCCTCAAACGAGCTGCCTCATCCTACTCACCTGTGTGCATACTAGAAGTCAGCTACGCTGAGTGAGTTCTAGTTAATCATACATTATACAATACACACAAACTTATATTCTTTCATTCATACTTTCATACTTTCATACTTTCTTTTGTATAAACTTGCTTTCATATCTTACGTTATAAAGAGCATTACGCCCTACATTCCTCGAGTATTATTAGGGCTCGGTACCCTCCTTCCTCGAGTATTATTAGGGCTCGGTACCCTCTTTCCTCGAGTATTATTAGGGCTCGGTACCCTCTTTCCTCGAATATTAGTAGGGTTCGGTTCCCTAGTTCTCGAATATTAGTAGGGTTCGATTCCCTCTTCGTTACCATACAACCATACATCATACCTCGAGTATTATTAGGGCTAACTGTATAATATTTACATGTATCAATTAACTACTACTACTCATGTTGTATTTCTATCTTTATATAACCCCCAACGAACGGGGGTCCGGGGGCAGCGCCCCTGGCAGCGGGGTCTAGGGGCGGCAGCCCCTAGCAGGGTCCAAGGGGCAGAGCCCCTGGCTGGGGTCGAGCTTGTATTTGCTAACTCAAGCGAACTTAACACATTAAGCGAACTTAAGCATAGGCAAAATTAGTGTTCGGCGAAGTTAACCCTGGGCGAACTTGTCACCAGGCGAAGTTATCAGTTAGGCGAACTTGTCACCATGCGAAGTTATCAGTTAGGCGAACTTGTCACCAGGCGAAGTTATCAGTTAGGCGAACCTTAGGCGAAGTTACCAGTTAGGCGAACTTGTCACCAGGCGAAGTTATCAGTTAGACGAACTTGGCCTTAGGCGAAGTTACCAGTTAGGCGAACTTGCGTGCAAGCGAACTTGCTTGCAAGCGAAGTTCGCTTGTAGGCGAAGTTGTGCAGTAGCCGCCGCTGTTCATCCTTAATCCCCAAAATCATCATCGTTTTACCGAGAAATCCATGGGTATGGCGTTAACAAGTCCCGCGATCATTCCCATGGCCTTGTTTGGGTAAAACTTAGCCCGGAATGACGTAAAGTTTGGACCTTTATGGTAAAAACGTTCAATACTAATGTTAAGGGTTCATTAATCGAGCCGTTTCCATTTTCGGGTTCATTACACTCGTATTTATCATCAACTTTACGACTTTATGTTTCGTTTATACCCGATCTACTCTCGTTCTAAGTTTCAAGACTAAACGTTTATAAAAACGAAATCTTTAGGATCAAAACATACCTTTTATACGTTCGGTGTGATCGCGGTTTGCTTGCTTATCTCGTATATTGAAGATCTAATAATGGTCGGCTTGATTTTTGGACTCGAATCCGCTCTCTCTCTCTCTCTCTCGGCCGTATGAGGTGTAGTGTATGTGTGTGTTTTTGAGTGTGTAGAGATTTATGAAAGATGGAAATGATAGTTAGGGTTTTAGGATGGTTTAAGGGGATATTTATATCCCTTAAAGCCCATGGACCTAAGGCCCATTACCCTTAATCCATCTTAATTAATCTAAGTCCATGATCCGTTCTTTACTCGGTATTACTTACTTAATAACGCGAAATCACTAAACGTAACTTTCTTTATTTATCATTATAATATTCAGGATGTTACAAAAACTGATTATTGAGTGACAACCTTGCGTTTTCATAATTTAAGTACTTAGTCCTCTTTTATCACTGTCAAACGCATTTTCATGAACTATGCTTATGTAGTTCATCCCTCAAGTAAACGTTAACTGTATCAATATTGAAAACCTGAAATCGGGAGAGAGCATTGTTTCTTATATTGTTTAAAACTCATTTAATTGTTTTAGTTATTTTCGTTAATCAAATCAACCAACCAAATAATTGAATTTACATTTTGCACTTAGATTAAGTTAGATTAATTTCATTTATACTTAATAACGCATTTTCCACATACTCCCTGTGTTCGATACTCGCTTACCGCTATCTAACTAGTTGTATTCGGCTTATTTTTGATTGATTCTTCGACCTCACATCAATAAGCGGCTTGTTTAAGGTAAAATTTGTCATTCCTTTTAGTTACTTCTATTCCAAGATAATATGTCAACGGTCCTAAGTCACTCATCTAGAATTTGCTTTCCATCTCTTTCTTGAAGTTAGAAATGTCTTGAATTGACTTTCTGTTACTATGATGTCGTTAGCATATACTCGAATAATTATTATTGATTTTGAAGAGGTTTGTTTGTATGCTGCTTGTTATTGAGGACATCTTAAGAAGCATAGTTCTTTGAGCGTGTTATTCAATCTAAGGTTCCAAGCTCCTGATGCTTGTGGTAATCCATACAGTGCTTTATTTAATATGTAGACTAGCTTTTCCTTTCCTTTTATTATGAATCCTTCTTGCTGAGTTACACAGACATCTTCCTTTAACTCACCATGTAAGAAGGCTGATTTTACATCTAGGTGATGTACTGGCAATTTTTCTTGTGTTGCCAAGGCAAACAAAAGTCAAATTGTTCCATCCTTGCTACGGGAGCGAATACTTAGTTCTAATATATTCCTTGTTGTTGTACATAACCTTTTGCAACAAGTCATGCTTTATATTTAGTGATTTATCCATTTGAGTCTCTTTTAACCTTGAATACTCAATTAAAACCTATTGGTTTTTGGTTTGATGGTAGCGAGGTCAGCGTCCAAGTCTTGTTTTTCTCTATTGATTCTATTTGATTCTTCATTGCCTCTTCCCATTGTTCATGTCCAACAGCTTCTTTGTAATTACTAGGTTCTTCTTCATAGGCTAGTAACAAGTTTTATTCAAATAGGATATAATGAATGTTGATATCATTTTAAGGATCTAAAACCTTGAATGGGTCTGTGATCAAATTTTATTGATGGTTCTTCAGTAGAAGAGTTACTTACCGGAGAAGGCACTTCTACATGTGTATGTTCTATTTTGAAGGTTGAATCTTGAATATGATCATAAATTGCTTTGGAAGTATGAGGTTCGTTTTCTCCATATATGATAAAATCATCCAAATGAGTCCTTTAACTCTTACCTTTTCTAGGTATGGTTCCTAATTCTAAGATGCATTTTCAACAAACTTCATATCTCTACTAACACATATATTATTTTCTTCAGGATCATACAATATATAAGCCTTTGATCTGGGTTCTGTTCCTAGATATACCATTTTCTCGCTTCTATCATCATGTTTCTTGAGATGTGGAATAGGAACCTTTAGCTAGGAAACACATCAAAATACTCTGGGATGTGCTAGATTAGGCGACCTTCATATCAAAGATTCATATGGTGTTAAGGTTTCCAAGACTTTTGTCGGGACAAGGTTTAATATATACATTGTGTGTCATGCTCCCTCGGTCTATAGGTCTTGTGGTACCTTCATAGCTTTTAATATACTTCTAGTCATACTTAAAATTGAACGATTTCTTCTTTCTAAGACACCACACCATTTTGTTGTGGGGTGTACGGTGATGTGAGTTGTCTAAGGATTCCATTCTCCTCACAATATGATGTAAGAGCGTTTGAAGTAAATTCACCACCTAGGTTAGTTCTTAATTTCATAAGTTTATTTGATGTCTTCGTTTCTACTTCTTTTCTGAATTTCTTAAAATATTCATATACTTGGTCCTTTGTCTTTAGCAAGTATATCCACATATATCTTGAAAAATCATCGACCAATAAGAAGAAGCAGTTGTTACCAGCTTGAGTAGTTGGTAAAGTTGGTCCACGTAAGTCAGCATGTACCAATTCTATGGATTCAGTTGCACGATACTTGTAGGAACGTGTTCGTGTCGTGAACAAGACGTAGATTGATATAAACCGTTTGACAGTTTATCACCACATAAATCAACAAAAAGTTGTTTTATCAAGTCCAAATTAATGATCTTGAATAAACAATGACATTAAAGTATGTTTCCAATCGATTTTATAAAATTCAGTATTCCCACATCAATAGTCGAAAATAAAACGAAAATGTAAAATATTTTTTGGTTTAATGAAAAACAGTAAAAGAAATGTAAAGCAATGAACTTCAAAACTATTTACAAATTTTTACTCATAGAGTAAAAGAAATGTAAAGTAATGAACTTCAAACCTATGTACAAACTTGTACTCATACATATATTCTGTGAGTTTGAGCAGGGAATCATATTGACCAAATTGTCCTTCCATCACGGTTTTATATTTTAGCTTATTATGATCGGTGTTAAGTCAGTCATTGGTATTGTTGTCCACCTAAACCTTTCAACAAATTTTTCTGAAATTTCTGTCATATGATTAATTGGTTCAATTAAGCACGAATCATATGTCGCCCTCATCTTTCAGACACAATTTTTATATCTCATACAGTGAAATTTCACATGTATGTCATTTTTCCTTTATTAAACCGATTAGCTGTGACTCATGCAAAAATAACAAAGCAAAACAACTCAGAAGGTTAAAATTTTCCAAAAAGATCGATATTACTACACGCAGATAAGGTTCCATTTTAACAAAATAAAAATATAAAATAAGTTGAAATTGTACAGGGCCTTAGCCTCTAGTTTGATACATGGCTTTCACACGTTTGTGCTTATAGTATACGCAAAGAAGATCCAAGGCTCACTAAGAAAATAAAGCAAAATACTTAGGTCTTAACCCTCAGTTCGGTATTACTACAAGCAGAGAGGATCCAAGACTTAAGCAAAAATAAAGAAAAAAATAAGCTAAATTTCTTTGCAAAAAGAACACATGCACACACAACAATCTTTAAACATTTTGATACTTATAACAGACATTAAGTATGCTCCAAGATGTTAATCCACTAGATTCGGCTAGTTTTTATGTTTATATCACATACTTTTCCTTACTTGTTTGTTTAAGACGTACCAACACACTGATACAGTTAAGCACTCAGCCTTTTTCGCTTAATTTTTATCAGATTTGGGCCAGATGATCAATGTACTATCATCTTCCCTTTTTGCTTCAAAATCTCATTTTGAGGCGCAAAATTTTTCACATGTTTTTGACACTTTATAACTTTTTAAATGTTTTTGGCTTTTTCAAATATTTGAATGTTTTTGAATTTTCTAGAAATATCTCTCTCTAAAATCAAAAACCAATATTTAAAAAAACAAAATTTTACTGGTTGATGTGGTCTACTAAAATTAGAACACTTGTAGTTAATCAAAATGGCAGCCTCATTAACAAGAATAGACATTTAGTAATATAAAATGGATATGGAGAGAAAACCGTAATGATCTCCATTCAGATTTCCAGTGTATGCCCCACCCTTCATTGATTTGACAATACTTAGCACAACCATGCTCCAATGATAGACGTTATGAATTTTGGGAGCCCCTGCACACACAATTTAAGGAAACAAAGAAATCCAAGCCCGCTTGGTCTTGAAGATTTTGACATTTTCAAAAATCTCAACAGTTTCAGAATCTTCAGACATATTCGATAAATCAGAAATTTTGTTGTCTGAACTTCCAGAATTGACATGTAAAACCGTTGAATTTGTTAACTTTCAGATTTTACGGATATGACATTCTTATCCGAACTTTCAGAACATGACTCTTTTTCAACAAAACCTTGTTTGGTTTTGACATAAGAGTCCTTTTTCTTAATGATCCAATGATATAACTTTGATTTGGATCTTTTCACATAAAATTTTAAACTTTCAAACCTTTTTCATCACAATCTTTCAAATCAAGAACCTAAACAACTTTTTGTTTCCCCTAAACAGTTTTAACGGTATCGTCTTGTCTTTTGAAAATTTGTTTCAGAGGAACCTTTAGAATAACATATTTGACGTTTTTAGCTCGTATTTTTAGATTTTGAATTTTGAAATTTTTGTTTTTCTGTTTTAAGAACATCTTGGTTGTTTTTAGATGTAACATCTTGTTTTGGAATGTAAGCAAACTTAGGACAATTCTTATAACAAGAAGGTTCCTCCGTTTGTATACATTTGTCTTTTTGAACAAAGAAATCCTTATTGGATTGATTTCGACACTGGATTTCTTTCTCGCTCTCAGATGTCATACCATGTACGACTTCAACCTTATTAACAATTTTTCGGTGGTTTCCCTTAACCGAATTACCATGATCATGATTATACCCCCACACCATGATCATTATATCCATAAACAACTTCCCCGGTTACCTCAATTCTACCGGTTGGTTTGGGGATAATGTTGTCCAGGGCAAAAGATGCTGCTTTGTAACTGTTAAGCTTCAAATCAACTCTTTCGATCTCAATTTTAACATTTTGTAATTCTTGTTTAAGTGCAACATTTTCATCAATGTGTCTGTTTATTGTTTTCTCATTTTGATTAATCTTTTCCCAAAGTTCCTTTTTCTCATTTTTGAAGTTTATCATAAGCTTCCTTGACACGTTTAAGATCATTTAGTAAAACATCGTTGTGAGTTTTTCAAATTTTGCAATCCATATCTTTTTCTAAACATTCTTTATAAAGTAATTCGCATTTTTCACATGATTTTACGTTTTGAATGTTTACCAACTCATGATTAGATTATGTTTTGATTTTAACTTGATAATGTGCAGAAGGTTCATAGTGTACCTCAAATAACTTAACCTCTTTGACTTTCACAGTTGGGATGTTTGAACTTTCTGGTTTGACTTGATTGAGGATTAGTTTAGTTCCCTTAGCTTCAGCAACAACTTCCTTAGCTTTGTCTTCAACTTTCATCTTTTTGAACTTCAACTTCAGATTATTATTAGAAAATTGAAAGAATTATTTCAAAAACAATTCTTCGTCATATTCTAAATCACCGTCATAATCGAACTTTGGAGTGTTTTCAATTTATGGCAATGACGGTTCTTCAGGTTTTACACTCTTTTCAGCATTCATTCCAGACTTTTCAGATTTGCCGATTAGAACATCAATCCCATCATCAGACTTCATAACCTTTTCACAATCTTCAAATAACTCGTGAATCTGTTTTGATTTCATAACAAAATTAGCACACTTTTCCAAACTTTTAAAAACATAAACTTTACTATTATTTTGGAGAGACAATTCACGATCCTTTATCTTATCGATGAATTGAGAGAGATTGTATGTGTTGGAGTCAGATAGTATTGACAAAATGAATATACCCAAAACTTCAGATGAAGTGCCAACGAGTGTATCGGCCAACCTGTCAATGTAATCGAACTCATGTCTCTCAATTCTGATATGTTTCATTTCGCTCACAAGCTTGCAATATCTTTTGATTAAGCGATCAAACGATTCTCCAGTCATCATCTCAAAATCATCAAATTCTTTCTTCAAAACTTGTCTTCTGTTTCTTCTCGTTGTAGCTTCAACATTAAACAAACTCGAAAATTCCATTTTGAAAATTTTCAAACTTTTGTGTTCCCAGCGTATAATTTTGAGCATATGGGTCCTTAGCAACGTATAAGTCCTTGGCAACGTATAAGTCCTTAGAAACATATAAGTTGAAAGTATAAGTCCAAAATACTTATCCGGGCATATATGTGCATCTCCGCTATATATGTGACTTATACACACAAATCAATAAAACACATTTCAAACACTAACTATCAAACAATACAAGACCTACAAGAACTTAGCTATAGACATTTATGCACTGACAATACTTTGCTTGTTTAGGAAATGGAGATAGTCTTTGTTTTCCTACAAGACATGAGTAACATACTTGTGTGGGATGAGTGGTTGATGGTATCCCTCATTCTATTCCTTTAGTGCTTAGTTGCTTTAATGAGTCAAAGTTACACTGACCTAAACGTGCTTGCCATAACCATGCTTTTGTATTTATTTGGGTTTTTAGACATACAAGAATTGCTATATGTAGTTTGATTTTGAACAATCTATTTTTAGATCTTTGTACTTTCAATATAAGTTTCTCATTGGAGCGAACATCCAGATATGCTGATTCTTTATGATTTCATCCATTTTCAGTTACTTGTCCAAGGCTTAATATGCTACTTTGAAAATGTGGGATTAAGTAGGCGTCAGTTATTAATTATTTTTCACCATTCTTACATTGAAGTAGTATGGATCCTTTTCCTTTTTTATCAACAAAAGATCTATCTCCGAATTTTACATTAGCGGTAATCCTTTCATTGGTTTCAAAAGTTGGAGCGTTCACCGGTCACGTGATTATTAGTTCCATTATCTAAGTACCAAACACCATCCATTTGGTCCTTACTTATAAGTAGGGATATGGATGGGTAGTACTTTTGTCACACCCCAACCTATGGCGGAAATGCCGGGGCGTGAGCTGATTGCTCACAGCTCTCAATGTACTATCATGCAATATTTAAATGAAAATATCTGTTAATTAAATTCAATTTTCAAATAAATCAAATACAAACAAGTACATAGTCTATAAATACAACAATACAAATTTATATATATCTAATGATCTTGATTAAAATATTCTTCTAACATAATTCTTCACTAAGTCTTCACCAACTTGCATTAAATTCCTACGATAACCTACATATGCGTATAAAATAGAAATTTTGTCAACAACACATGTTGAGTGAGTAAAACACCAGTTAAGTGAGATATGATATAATATATATTAAATAAAGAAAAATGCAATTTGTGTCAAGTGAGATAAGCAATTTAACCAATGAGCAAGTAAATAATGATGTCAGTAAGTATGATGTCAGATGAACTGAATGATGGCTAACAAGACGAACCTATGATCATATTAGACTAAGAATATGTTGGACCTATTCAACATGTATTCAAGTAAAGCATATAAGCATATAAAACGTTAGGTATAAATCATTAAACACACAAGACTAACAGTTGCAAGTTGAGTATTAAATAATAGATAAATAGATAAAGTACGCAGTCCCCAAAAGATTTAAAATAAGTAAAAACGGGAGTGATTACTCACCTTGGTAATTAAGCAAGAGATAATTATTCAATAAGAAAGATAAATATAGATCAAGCTTTGACGAGATAGCCTAATAAAGAATAATTGCGTAGATATAAGTAACTATAATTTTAACAATGAATCTTAAACTAGATAGAAGTTCGGGATTTGATAATCGGGTGTTTTCTTGCGAAAATTAAATATTACATTAATTTATTATCAATTTCATTATCACTTTATTTATCAAAGGTTTATAGAAAATAGTATATTTTATTTATATAAAGTTATAATTATAAGTAAAATACTTAAATAAATATTTATAAGTTCTAAAGAGTTTATATAAAGATATTTGCTTTAAATGAGCGTTTTAAACTAAAAATATGTTTTATATATTTATGTATATTTTATTATTAGTAAAGATTTCTTTTTAAATAAATATCGTAAATAATATTACATATAAAATATGAACTCTTATAAAAACTTAAACTATATTTTTAATATATTACTTAACAATATCTTATTAAATATATATTTTAGATTAAAACTTTTTTTATATATATTAAAACTTTTATCAATTCAATGATCTATTACATATACATGTATACATATATCTATATAAAAATATGCATTTATATATGGTGTAACCAAGGTTCGAAAAATATACTAGTTAGTATGTCAGTTTTTAACAAAAATATAGATTAATTACACATTTTTATAATGTTTATAATATAAATTTGATAATTTAACATAATAAAAACCCCTTATTAAAATTGATTTTAAAAAAACAAGGGCTGGGTGCGACCCCAGCGTCTCAAGACTCAACAAAACAATACACCAGCCAACTGGGCTGGTGTTATTCCTGGTTTAAACACCCGCATAATATATATATTAACAGAAAAGATGAACTATCAATCTGACCTAAAGCCTAATAAGATCAATCGCGTAATACGTTAGGAGTTTGGTTAATTTGTGTTAGAGTTTTTGATTAGCAAATCAAAATGAACACAAAGGTGTATTCAATTACCTTTAACGATGATTATAGAGTAGTTAATTGATAACAATAGCACCGGCTAGAAACCTGATCACGAACAGCTAATTAAGCAGATACAATCTAATTGGTTATGGGGGAACGTTTGCGACAGGTCTGCGATGCTGGGAACGATTTTAATTGCAATATAATGTTTGTTATCTTGTATGTTGGTTAACGATTGGTTTCGACTAGATAAATTAAGAAATACGGAGCCGTATTGATTGATATAACATAATACGAGTGTCGGTAGGCCAATAATGGAAGTTATAACACATACCTTGATCCAATTACCATATTAGTTACGAGAATTAAGGTCCAAGCTAATCAAATGGGTAAACGGGTTCATTATACGTGTATGGATTTGGGTGGATCTAGAGTTAAATGGTTTAAGAAGATAATAATAATACGCCTGTGTGGATCTTACTGGAGTGTCTCTTCTTGTTGGGCTCAGGGACCGTGGGTTTGTTGTGGTCAGGCTGCGTTGAAGGCTGAATCGGGCAAAGTTGTTAAACACGAGAAAACTTGTTTAGATAATCAACATGTCTTTCTACTATTTGCCTTTGATACATTTGGTTTCCTGGCCCCAGAGGCTGTGAAATTTTTGAGTAGGGTTCAGCGCGTCGTACACGGAACCTCTTCAGCTTCTAGGTCCCAAAACTTCGTTTTTAGTAGGATTGGCTTTGCTATTCAAAAGGGGGTTGCGGCGCAGCTTGTTGCCCGTTTGTCTGCCACTCTATTGTAATCATTTTATAGAAAAATACTAAAATCAAAATATAATAATGTTTTCTAAAAATAATAATAATAATTGCAATCCACCCCTGAAGATTGAAGATGGGTATAAAGGAGGTAATAGTTTTAGTTTGGGTAGTTTTTTTTCCAAAATACTAAAGTTATAATTACATAATATATAAATAATTAAGAATAATATTATAAGAATTAATTAACTCGATAAACGTGATAAAATTTCCCGAACATCGAAATAGGTTGGGTTTTAATATAAGTATTAAATTTTGGAAAGTCCAAGTTGTTACAACTTTCGCCCACAACGACTTCCTTTTGTTCACAAATTGACATTAGTAGTGTCGGCTCCTCATAATGTTGAAGTAGGTGTGATTCTTCTTTCTTCACACGTGGTTGTGAACCTTTACTTGCAAAGTAACAAAATTCATTGCAGTTAAAACACTTTACATGCCTAAAATATCCCTTAGATTTGTAGTCATTCCAATGATATTTCTTCTTATCATATATTTGTCCGTATTGACCATTTTCATTATTTATTTTCTCGAATTATGGCTTCTATTGTGATTGTAACTTTTCCTAAAGTTACCTTACCTCGGTTTTGTCTGAAATTCCTCTTTCTATTATTGTTGAACTTCTTCTCATGTATTGAAAATAGAAGTTGGTCATTATTGTTGTGTTGTCCCTTCTCACCTCTTAATCAGAGGCCTTCTTCGTAGGCTTTTAATCTACCTACTACTTCATCCAAGGACATTGTGTCCATGTCGGAGTATTGTTCAATTGAGGCAATAATTTGTAAGAACGTATCTGGTACAGAATCTAGTAATGTACTTACCATGACAATTTCTTCAAGATTTTGTCATAGTCTTTTAAATTTTGTGTTTAGCGAACTTAATCTTCCGACAATTTGATCAATTGTTTCATTATATTTCATTTGTAGCATTTCAAATTCGGTTCAAAGAGATTGTATTCTAACCTTTTGAGCTCGACCAATCCCAATGTATCTTATTTTCAACGCTTCCCAAATATCTCTAGACATGGTATGAGATGCTACCTACATCACCATGTTTTCGGGTATTGATTGAAATAGATAAGCGATTGCTAATCTATCTTTCTTTATGTCGACCTCGGTTTCATTTTGAGGTTCCACAGTTTCCCATTATCCAGGTGCATGCAGGATGGCTTTTACTTGAACGGCCCATATGGTATAGTTTTTGGATGTCAACATAAGAGTTTGAAGACTGATCGAGACAGTCTCCTTCGTCTTGTCATTATTAAAATTCTTTGTTTCATCTTGCTTAGAGCTTTGTCATACCTGGTTTTTGTGGGGTGGATTTCTTTTTCTTTCCTATTTTTATTTACATCTTTGTTACACTTAAAGATCGTAAGTAGGTTTGTAAAGAATTTCAAATGGTTAAAAAATGGTAATATAAAGTTTTGGTTTATGTGAAAAATATCTGAACTAAAATAGAATTATTTAAAATTTGTGTTGTCTATGTGTAAATTTTGAAATAAAAATCCTTTAAATAAAATGTGTTTAATAAAAATACGAGTCTCGTTTTTCCGATGAACGGAGTAAAACTAGGGTTTCGATGAAGTTCCAGTTTCTGACTTAAAACTCTTATCTTTTGACGGAGACGAAATTACAGGGTTCTACCGAACTAAAGGTTCGTAATTTCATGTCTGATTATCTCTGTTTCTGGTTTTTGGTTCTTGTTCAAAAATTTTAAATTTTTTTATTATTAATTCAAGTTTTGATTTTAAATCGATCCAAGGAACAACAACTATTGGTTACAGTTCAATTGTCGTTTGTAATTCAAGTTCCACTTTTGATTGTTCCTATTTCTGATAAAAGATTTAGTTCCGATTGAAACAGTGGTTTCAATTCTGCAATTAACGATGATGATTAACATGGCTATGATGCCAATCTAATAGCAAAGGGTTAAAATAAACATAGAAGTTGTGTTTTGATTATAAAAATCGTAGATTACCAATGATGTTTACAAGGCTATTTATAGCCATTGTCTTGGACAATTATATAACTGTTTAATATTGTTAACAACTAACGAATAACTACCCATACTTAGGTTAAAGGCTAATAATAAAATATATTAACATAATTAAATCAAACTTATGTTAAAGATAAATAATTTCTTCTAACATTAGAGACGACATATTTTGGAGAATAAACCCTAGTCGTTGGATCAAGACGCATATCAACGGCCAATTCTTATTCTTAAAAAAAGTGTGGACTGTGACTTGTCGTCGCTAATACCGTTGCCGTTAATACTCGAATTTCTTGTAATGCGCAATAAAAGTCCAGAAAATTCGGTTCTCACCTTGTTTTATGTTACAAATTCGGTTTGGAGTATGATCCGTTCTTGGTGTAAGGTTCCCCCGGTTTATGCCTTTTTTACTGATCTTCTAAGGCTACACTTATTTGATTTGTAAGAAAAAGAAAAAGGTGTCGCACGTTTGCATTTTAAATGCATGTTGTTATATTTGGAAGGTGAGGAATGGTGCTTCCCGAAAGAACATTTCGGTGCAAAAAGTGATGAAGAATTTTAAAATGTTCGGTTATCCTTGGATAAACATAGTTCCGCGTTTAAGTCTATATCATGAAGTGATTTGTGTCACTTTGTTTTATTAGTTGGTGTTTCTTGTTTCAGGCCTCTAGTACTAGTACTTGTGCTTGTTTTAATAAAAGTTGTTTGAAAAAATAATACTAAAGATAATGTTCGTTGATAACTCAACAGAAAATAACTCTACAAGTAAAAAAAAAGTTTATGTGTAAAACAAACTAGTTCTTAATACTATCATGATAGGTCTGTCACTTGTAGGTGAACATGTTGGACCTATTGGGCTCACGAGATTCATTTATGTTGTAATGAGTTTTTGGGGTTGCAGTTAGGGTTTTATTATGTTTGTTGGCTAAGTTGGGTCACCCTTATAAATACATAGTCATGATTAGGGTTACTGTATTGGGGATTATTGTAGTCAAGGTTTGAGTTAGTTTCTTGATTATAATAATACGAGAGGTTTATCCTAAATATTGCGTGCTCATTTGTGTTTTTCAATTCGTTCTTGAAGGACAACTACCTTTGAAGAGGGTATTGTATATGCATATATGAATTGCATTAAAAGTTATAACTAGTAATAGACCCCGCGCTTCGCGACGGATCTCGTGTTTGTGGTTTATATCCTTCATGAAAATTCTATCAATACAAAATTCAGCGGCACTTTTGTAATGCACAAATAAAAAGAAGAAAGTGTCAAAAGATTTGATTTCATATCACATGACGTTCCGATACTCACTTCCACTTGATAGATACTCTTAAGTCTCCACAAACACTCCATAGATCTATAATTATAACATCCAATAAGAAAGATTATATCGGAATAATCTATGGTTAAATGGGTCTGTGATAATAATTTGTAAATGGTTCTCTTACAATTTCTCTTACTTAGCTGATAATTCCCATAATTCCTTCTACAATGGAGAAATTGAGCAACCTGATTTCTTGTACGGGTCGTAAGCCATCCATCCTCGAAGCCATGTTTATGTGTTTGTTTCAAGTGCAGATGCAACCTATGCATAAACATCAATACATCATCAATTTATAATTAAAAATGTTCATGTAAAAAAAGTGGTGTAATAGGCAAAATATTGAATCAAAATCTGGTTGCTCATATGGCCTTGAAAGAGCTAGATGGCCACTAAAAAGGCTTTGTGGAGTGCAGCAGAGTGAACCATCTTTAACCGCATTAGTTACATGCCTCTACTTGATAAAAAAATTCCTTTTTTGTGCACATCGTGTTAATTATTGACTTTCCAACTTTTAAGTGTGCAAAATTGTCTCAACACTGACAAAAAAGAATTCTATAAGCAAATATCACAAAAGAGAGTCATGCATATACATAAATGAGTAAATAATAAGAACTATGACAGTAGCATACCTTACGATAAGATTACCTTTGATAAATCACAGAAGTAGTTGAGCGGTTTTGGTCTTTTGCTAATTGATTTAGTCCCATCAAGCGTTATAAATGAATATCTTCTTTCTCAACATAATTGAACAATAAGGTCCAATTTCTGAATGATCAAATAAAATATGGTCACTTTAAACAACTGATTATGATAATGTAATTTGGTTGCATAAAAGTTTATAACTAACGTTTGTATAATTTGAACCCAATGCAATTCACATGCAACTTCCCTGATGGCTTGAACAGAATACAATAATATCATCAAAGATCGGAATCAATTTTACTAAAAAAACAATGCAATAATATCATCAAAGCTATTTATCATAACCAACCACTCAAACAAGAAATCCTAATCAAGCATATAGATTATTAAATTCCAAGCGTCAGAGTTGTGTCTATGGTTTATTTAGTGCTCTGACCACCGGAAATACCTAACGACGACGAAGAGGTGTGATGTCTTCAACGTTTTATGTGGAAACCTAATTCCGGGTCCGTCTAATGCCCTATCTATTTCTAAAGACGGTGTGTTTGCGAGGGATTTAATTTTAAAGGGAAAATTTTAGGGGGTGTCAATGTATAAATCAAAAATGGGTTTCTTACCTGGTGATTGTTAGTTTGTCCGATTGTAGGTTCATCTTCTCCCTCATAGCTCTTGAGAAAGTCAGAAATTCATTTGTTTTTGAGTCTGTCTTCTTGGCTCTGCCATTTTGATATCATCCTTTCCCTACCTATGCTTTGAAAAGGGAAGTGAGGCCATGCACAAATGCATTATGTACTCATTGACGTGGATTAACTTATATCAAGTAATCAATTTAATAATTCAGTAGGAAAAAACAGAACTCGTTTGTGCAATCGTAAACCCTAATTTTCAATATTGGGGAAGTTGAAGGATAATAAAGAGAGAAACGTACCTTTGGTATCCATGGGTTGGATATCGGAGCTCAAAGGGAGGGAAAGACAACGGTAACCGATTATCGAAGCCGACAACAGCGGAAATCAAATCCACAACAATCAAGGTAGTGGTGATTGACGGTGGCAGGTAGGTGGAAATCATAGCCACAACAGTCGATGTGGTCATGCAAGGTGGTGGCGATAGATGGTAGTGAGGAGGCGATAGGGAGGTCGGTGGTGGCATGGGGTGGTCGGTGGTGGAGAGGAGATGTATCGGCGCAAATGTACATAGAAATAAGAGAAAATTCCCAAAATAGCCCTTTTAATGAGAGAGAAAACAAGAAATAGCCCGTGATATTTGAAATTCCCAAAATAGCCCTTCAAATCTCACGTCCACGTTAGTTTGTGAGATTCCTTGTGATTTTTCATGGAAGAATCAAATTCTGCTAAGTGTCTTCCATTCCCACCTACAACGCTATTTTTCATCCAAAATTGTCAGAAACGTAACTTTTGACATCAAATATAACCTGAAAAAAACCAACTGTAACGTGATGTTTCAAGCTATTTTTATCGGCAACGTGAGTTTTCAAATAAGATGGATTTTGAGTTATTTTGAAATTCATCTCCTTAGATGAATTTCATATGAATTTCAACCTCGGAGACGATTTTCAATTAAACTTCATTATCTTCTTCTATTGTAAACCTCTTTCAAACCTTTTGTATGTTTGCATGTCAATTATTAGTGGGCCCGATAAAATAAGAACCAAATTAATGTTATACGTTAAAAGATGGCCCATAAATATGTTCAACGTTAAAATGAATCCAGATTATATGTTGTACGTTAAAGTTTCCCAAAAATATGTTCCATGTCAATTATTGGTGGGCACGATAAAATAAGAACCAAATTTATGTTATACGTTAAAAGATGGCCCAAATATTTGTTCAACGTTAAAATGTATCCGGATTATATGTTGTATGTTAAAGTTTCCCAAAAATATGTTCCATGTCAATTATTGGTGGGCCCGATAAAATAAGAACCAAATTTATGTTATACGTTAAAAGATGACCCAAATATATGTTCAACGTTTAATTATACCCGGTCTATATGTTGTACATTAAAGTGTTTCCCAAAAATAGACATTATGTGACACCCGGTAAATTCCCAATCCCTTAAACCAAGTAATCAACCTAAATATTAGGTAATTATGTTATATGCGCCTTGCGCGAGCGCGCTATGTTAGAATCAGCGCGTGCATTTATTATGTGCGCCCTGCGCGAGCGCGCCATGTTAGTCAGCGCGGGCATATTATGTGCGCCCTGCGCGAGCGCGCTATGTTAGAATCAGCGCGTGCATTTATTATGTGCGCCCTGCGCGAGCGCGCCATGTTAGTCCGCGCGGGCATATTATGTGCGCCCTGCGCGAGCGCGCTATGTTAGAATCAGCGCGTGCATTTATTATGTGCGCCCTGCGCGAGCGCGCCATGTTAAGAACCTGCGTGGGCATATGTTATATGCGCCATGCGCGAGTGTATTGGTTTTATGTACCTTAACGTTATGTTGTCTAATGGGTTGACCATCCCGCATGATGCTAAGGCGGGTGCATCCTAAATCGTTTATGCGCGTGCGGAAGGGAACTAACCTCCCCGCATGGCGGGAACATTGAGAGCTAGTTTGTCTGAAGCTCCAAGATGGAATTGACTTCAACATAACTGATCACTATGTTGAAATACCAAGACCACCTGGAGAATCTACAAATGAAACTCAATGTCCCTAACTGCGAGAAGGTTACGTGCCTACCCGCAGCAAAGAAATGTCCTTCACGCAGAAAGCTATGCGCACAAAGTGATACGCACAGAACACTCAGTCTATTCTCCAGACGTAAGGAGATTACTCCCGCCCAAAAGGAAACAGTAGCGTGTTTCAGAGATTTTCCACTTTTTACTGTACACTGACAAAAGTACCTGAAAAAGCACACTGTAACATGAAAAGTCAACTGTCAGCCACCCTATTCTCACCAACCCCAGACCTGCATGTCCTAACCAAATCAAATCAAAATCTTTTATCCACTACTCCACTTTTAAATAAATAATAATAATTTCCATACTTTATCATCATTACACCTAGATATGAAAAGATTACAATCCCCTAAAGCAAGGGATTGTGTTCCCTTGAGTTTGCCTATAAATATGTAACCTAAGTTATCACCCAAACACACTTCAAACTTCTCTCTTAAGAACTGCAAACTTGCACTAATCATCTCCCAAGCATCCGTTGTTTTCATTTCCGATCCTGTTACTAGACCTTCAATTCAAAGGCCAAGACCAAGAAAACCCGAATCTCGATTAATCCCTTAACAAGAACCACAGGTGAGTCTCACAGCCCCTATTTTCACTATTTTTAAACTGTTTTCGGGGCGAGGGACACGTACTTAAATTACGATTTATCATGGTATACTTACAAGTTATGTAAACGATTATGTTTAAATTATGTTTCATGATGAGCAATGCAAACGGTTATCTTTGGTTTACGATGTATGTGCGCCAGAATTCGAGTAAGTGATCACTTTACCATTGGAACTCTAAGGGTAGGGACTGCTGGTTTGATCCGCCCACTCGTAGGGGTCGCACCTCTTACACAGACGAGTGCCTAGTATGGTCATGGGGCAGTACTATGGGTTTGAGCCCGCTCGTAGAGGTCGCTCCTCTTACGCAGACGAGCGCCTTGATTTCCGGCACAACGTCTGCGCGTAACCCGCGGGACGGTATTATTCGCTCGTAGTGGCAGCGCCACTTACACAGACGAGCACGGTTTTTCAGATGTGTCCGCGCGTAACCCGCGGGACGGTATTACTTGTTTCGCTCGTAGTGGCAGCGCCACTTACACAGACGAGCACAGTTCCCAGAAATGTTCGCGCGTAAACCGCGGAACGATTTTTATCAGATTATGTTTTTAGAACTATGTTTTACCAAGCATGTGTTTTAATGATGCTATCAGAATTATGTTTCAGAATGATTTTTATCAAGATTATGATGCAATACGATTTATCAAGTTACTAAAACTTGTGAACTCACTCAGTTTATACTGATTCAAATGTTTTACGTGTCTTTCAGGAGATAACTAGGTAGCGCATGGAGTCACACTTAGAGCACCTCACGCTGAACATCTAAAACTAGCTTTTTGGAAGATTTTAGTTCTATCCCTTCGATGCGCGTGGTTGTTCCCGCCGCGCAAGGGGATATGGCGTGGAAATCTTCAACAGATTTTATACTTGGATGTTTTTATGTAATTTTTTTAAACAATGTAATGTATTTGTATTAAACTTTTCATGCGCAATGAAAATCTTACCTTGAATGTTTGCAATGGCCCGTGCTTAATTATCAATCCCCACTCGCGCGCGCCCGGCTGTTTCCGCCGCTCAGGGCCGGGTGTGACAGATTGGTATCAGAGCACTGGTTATAGCGAACTAGGAAAAGAAGTTTTAACCTAGACTATAACCGTTGGGGAATCGCATGAAATATTTTTCAAAGAAAATATTTTCAAAAGAAACTATACACACACTTAGGAACACGGGTCACACAGTGTCTAGTGAATAAAGATAAAGAACATTATGTGCTCAGAGTACATGCGCTAAGTTTAATATATTTTCACTCTTTTAAAGCGAGAATGCCTCCAACCAGAGCCAAGGGAATTACCATGACACCCGAGGAACTCGCGGAAATAATCGCGCAGGCGATTGCGACACATGAGGCCAGCAAGGCCGAATCAAGTCAGGGTCGTCAGAACGAGACCCCAGAACCCGATTCAGGAGCCTTGGACAAAGGGTGCTCCTATAAGACATTTATGGCCTGTAGGCCTTGGCCATTCAAGGGTACCGAAGGGGCCATTGGGCTCTACAACTGGATTGACAAGATGGAGACAGTTCTCTCCATTAGCAGATGTAGTGAGAACCAGAAGGTCCTTTACGCGACCTGCATGTTCCAAGAAGCAGCTTCGTCTTGGTGGAAGCTTCAAGTGAAGACTTTGGGGCGAGAAGTTGCTCTTCACAAGACCTGGGAAGAACTGAAGGAAATGATGATGAGAAAGTTCTGCTCTCGCGCAGAAATCCAGAGTCTGCAGCAGGAATTCTGGAACCACACCATGGTAGGAACGGATATCGACGCCTACAACAACCGGTTCAACGAGCTTTGCCAGTTGGTACCAGACATGGCAAACACGGAGGAAAAGAAGATCGAGAGGTATATTTTTGGGTTACCTCCTGTTGTTAGGGTTCCGCTCAACGCCGCAGCGCCTCCAACCTTTGATGAGGCGGTAGCGCGGGCCATCACCCTTACAAGGGATACGGTCCGTGCGGGTATGTTAACTACGCGCGGAAACGAGCAGCGAACCTCTGACTCCAAGAGGAAATGGAACTCTCACCACCGAGGGTCCGACTCCAAGCAGCCACCGTTCAAGAAGCAGGAAAGCGCAAGGGTTTACGCGATCCAAGCCGCGGAGTCATCAAGGAAAGGATACAGCGGGCCTTACCCATGGTGCAACAAATGCAAGTATCACCACGAGGGTGAATGCGCAAGAATCGAATGTGCCAAATGTGGCAGGCCAGGGCACAAGACGGTGAATTGCCGTGCTAAAGAAGCTGGAGCCAGTGACAACTGCTACGCATGCGGAAAGCCAGGACATTTCAGTCGGGATTGCCCGCAAAGGGGAAACCAAGCTCGCGGGAGAGCTTTTGTGATCGGCGCGGGTGAAGCTAAAGAAGAGCCGAATGTGGTAACCGGTACGTTTTTGCTTAACGGCCATTTTGCATCTGTCTTATTTGATACTGGCGCTGACCTAAGTTTTATATCTGCTGAGTTTAAAAACTCCCTAGGCTTAGCAACCAGTAGGCTAGACACACCTTATACTATAGAACTAGCCAATGGAAGGCAGTTATGCGCGAACGAAAGAACTGAACAATGTGTTATAGTCATGGGAGGTCACGGGTTCAATATTAACTTGTTACCAATAGACTTGGGAAGTTTTGACATTGTGGTAGGTATGGATTGGTTAGTCGAGAACCGCGCGGAAGTTATTTGCCATGAGAAGCAGGTTCGGATCCCACTGTTGAACGGAGAAACCTTGGTAATTCAAGGGGAAAGAAGGGGAGTTGCGACGAAACTGATTTCGTGCCTAAAGGCGCGCAAGTACCTAAGGAAAGGGTGCTACGCCTTCCTGGCGCATGTCGTAGAGAAGAAAGGAGATGAGCGAAGAATTGAAGACTTGCCAGTAGTGCGCGAATTTCCAGAAGTTTTTCCTGAAGATTTGCCCGGATTGCCGCAGCCGCGACAAGTAGAATTTCGTATTGATTTAGTCCCAGGAGCTGTGCCAGTAGCTCGAGCGCCTTATCGATTAGCTCCATCTGAGATGCAAGAGCTATCCAATCAGCTACAGGAACTATTGGATAAGGGTTTCATACGCCCAAGCTTCTCACCTTGGGGAGCTCCAGTACTGTTTGTTAAGAAGAAGGATGGTACGTTCAGAATGTGTATTGACTATAGGGAGCTGAACAAGCTGACAGTCAAGAATCGGTACCCCTTACCGAGGATTGACGACTTATTTGACCAGTTGCAGGGATCCAGTTATTATTCGAAGATAGATCTACGGTCAGGATATCACCAACTTAGGGTCCATGAGGAAGATGTGCCGAAAACAGCCTTCCGAACTAGATACGGCCATTATGAGTTCTTAGTGATGCCTTTCGGGCTAACTAATGCGCCGGCTGTATTCATGGATCTGATGAACCGCGTGTGCAAACCATACTTGGACAAGTTTGTGATTGTGTTTATAGATGATATTCTGATTTACTCTCGGACCAAGGCCGAGCATGAGCAACACCTGAGATTGATTTTGGAATTGTTGAGGAAAGAAAAGTTGTATGCAAAGTTTTCCAAATGTGAGTTTTGGCTTAGAGAAGTTCACTTTCTCGGTCACGTTGTAAACGAGAAAGGAATACACGTTGATCCTTCCAAAGTCAAGGCCATCGAAAACTGGGAAGCGCCAAAAACCCCAACTGAGGTGAGGCAATTCCTAGGACTAGCTGGCTACTATCGACGCTTCATTGAGAACTTCTCCAAGATAGCTCTACCACTGACCGCGCTAACTCAGAAAGACAAGAAGTTTGTTTGGGGCGAAAATCAGGAAACAGCATTTCAAATGTTAAAACAGAAGTTATGTAGTGCGCCAATTCTGTCTCTGCCCGAGGGGACGGATGACATCGTCGTTTACTGCGACGCTTCACATCAGGGACTCGGATGTGTCCTTATGCAGCGAGACAAAGTCATAGCGTATGCCTCGCGCCAACTCAAGACCAATGAAAAGAACTACACAACGCATGATCTGGAACTTGGAGCGGTTGTCTTCGCGCTAAAGATTTGGCGCCATTACCTCTATGGTACAAAGTGTATAATCTTTACGGATCACAAGAGCCTTCAACATATATTTGATCAAAAGGATTTAAACATGAGGCAACGAAGATGGGTGGAGTTGTTGAATGATTATGATTGTGAAATTAAGTACCACCCTGGAAAGGCGAATGTAGTAGCAGACGCGCTAAGTAGGAAGGAGCGAATAAAAACGCTACGAGTCAAGGCTCTAAGGTTGACCATTCACACAGATCTCTCTACCCGCATCCGAGACGCTCAGCAAGAAGCCTTGAAACCAGAGTTTGTTAAAAACGAATGCCTTGGGGGTATGATTAAAAGTTTGGATCTTAAAGAGAACGGCAATCTATTTTTCGCTAACCGCTATGGGTCCCTCTCAAGGGAGGATTGCGCGAGCAAGTATTAAACGAAGCTCACAAGACACGGTATTCCGTACATCCTGGCGCAGACAAGATGTACCAAGATGTTAAAACGCTGTATTGGTGGCCCAATCTTAAAGGCGCCATCGCAACGTATGTCAGTAAATGCCTGACGTGTTCGAAGGTGAAGGCTGAATACCAGAAACCATCAGGGTTGCTTCAACAGCCAGAAATTCCCATGTGGAAGTGGGAACAAATCTCTATGGACTTCATCACCAAACTGCCAAGGACACCTGGGGGTTACGACACGATCTGGGTTATTGTGGATCGGCTAACTAAGTCAGCGCACTTCCTGCCGATCAAGGAAACCGATAAGATGGAAAAGTTAGCCCGATTGTATATTCGAGAAGTAGTTTCAAAACATGGAGTCCCAGTGTCCATCATTTCTGATAGAGATAGTCGGTTCACATCAAGGTTTTGGAGATCGTTACAAGGAGCTCTAGGTACTCGCCTTGATATGAGTACAGCTTATCATCCTCAAACGGATGGGCAAAGCGAGCGAACAATCCAGACATTGGAAGATATGCTACGCGCGTGCGCGATCGATTTCGGAGGTAGCTGGGATACTCATCTCCCATTGGTTGAATTTTCTTACAACAACAGTTATCACACAAGCCTCAAGGCTGCGCCGTTTGAAGCTTTGTATGGGCGCAAGTGTAGATCCCCACTGTGCTGGGCAGAAGTGGGTGACAAGCAAATGACTGGTCCAGAATTGATCCAAGAAACAATAGACAAGATTTTTCAGATACGGGATCGCCTTAAGACAGCGCGCGACAGACAGAAGAGCTACGCAGATGTGCGAAGGAAACCGTTGGAGTTTCAAGTAGGGGATAAAGTACTTTTGAAAGTCTCTCCATGGAAAGGAGTCCCCCGTTTTGGCAAGCGAGGAAAGTTGAATCCGCGCTACATTGGACCATTTGAGATCCTGGAAAGGATCGGTCCGGTTGCTTATAAACTCCGTTTACCCGCCGAACTCAGTGGAGTTCATGATACGTTTCATGTGTCCAACCTCAAAAAGTGCTTATCTGACGAAACGTTGATTTTGCCGTTGGAAGAGATTCACATCGACAAACAGCTGCACTTCGTAGAAGAACCTATAGCAGTAACCGATTGGAAAGAACAAAAGTTACGCAGAAGCAGAATCAAGTTAGTAAAGGTTCAATGGAACTCGAGGCGTGGGCCTGAATTCACTTGGGAAAGAGAAGATCAAATACGCAAGAAATACCCACACCTATTTCAGAGCATGGCTTCTGCCAGCAACGTCTCCTAAATTTCGGGACGAAATTCGTTTAACAGGGGGAGAATGTGACACCCGGTAAATTCCCAATCCCTTAAACCAAGTAATCAACCTAAATATTAGGTAATTATGTTATATGCGCCTTGCGCGAGCGCGCTATGTTAGAATCAGCGCGTGCATTTATTATGTGCGCCCTGCGCGAGCGCGCCATGTTAGTCAGCGCGGGCATATTATGTGCGCCCTGCGCGAGCGCGCTATGTTAGAATCAGCGCGTGCATTTATTATGTGCGCCCTGCGCGAGCGCGCCATGTTAGTCAGCGCGGGCATATTATGTGCGCCCTGCGCGAGCGCGCTATGTTAGAATCAGCGCGTGCATTTATTATGTGAGCCCTGCGCGAGCGCGCCATGTTAAGAACCTGCGTGGGCATATGTTATATGCGCCATGCGCGAGTGTATTGGTTTTATGTACCTTAACGTTATGTTGTCTAATGGGTTGACCATCCCGCATGATGCTAAGGCGGGTGCATCCTAAATCGTTTATGCGCGTGCGGAAGGGAACTAACCTCCCCGCATGGCGGGAACATTGAGAGCTAGTTTGTCTGAAGCTCCAAGATGGAATTGACTTCAACATAACTGATCACTATGTTGAAATACCAAGACCACCTGGAGAATCTACAAATGAAACTCAATGTCCCTAACTGCGAGAAGGTTACGTGCCTACCCGCAGCAAAGAAATGTCCTTCACGCAGAAAGCTATGCGCACAAAGTGATACGCACAGAACACTCAGTCTATTCTCCAGACGTAAGGAGATTACTCCCGCCCAAAAGGAAACAGTAGCGTGTTTCAGAGATTTTCCACTTTTTACTGTACACTGACAAAAGTACCTGAAAAAGCACACTGTAACATGAAAAGTCAACTGTCAGCCACCCTATTCTCACCAACCCCAGACCTGCATGTCCTAACCAAATCAAATCAAAATCTTTTATCCACTACTCCACTTTTAAATAAATAATAATAATTTCCATACTTTATCATCATTACACCTAGATATGAAAAGATTACAATCCCCTAAAGCAAGGGATTGTGTTCCCTTGAGTTTGCCTATAAATATGTAACCTAAGTTATCACCCAAACACACTTCAAACTTCTCTCTTAAGAACTGCAAACTTGCACTAATCATCTCCCAAGCATCCGTTGTTTTCATTTCCGATCCTGTTACTAGACCTTCAATTCAAAGGCCAACACCAAGAAAACCCGAATCTCGATTAATCCCTTAACAAGAACCACAGGTGAGTCTCACAGCCCCTATTTTCACTATTTTTAAACTGTTTTCGGGGCGAGGGACACGTACTTAAATTACGATTTATCATGGTATACTTACAAGTTATGTAAACGATTATGTTTAAATTATGTTTCATGATGAGCAATGCAAACGGTTATCTTTGGTTTACGATGTATGTGCGCCAGAATTCGAGTAAGTGATCACTTTACCATTGGAACTCTAAGGGTGGGGACTGCTGGTTTGATCCGCCCACTCGTAGGGGTCGCACCTCTTACACAGACGAGTGCCTAGTATGGTCATGGGGCAGTACTATGGGTTTGAGCCCGCTCGTAGAGGTCGCTCCTCTTACGCAGACGAGCGCCTTGTTTTCCGGCACAACGTCTGCGCGTAACCCGCGGGACGGTATTATTCGCTCGTAGTGGCAGCGCCACTTACACAGACGAGCATGGTTTTTCAGATGTGTCCGCGCTTAACCCGCGGGACGGTATTACTTGTTTCGCTCGTAGTGGCAGCGCCACTTACACAGACGAGCACAGTTCCCAGAAATGTTCGCGCGTAAACCGCGGAACGATTTTTATCAGATTATGTTTTTAGAACTATGTTTTACCAAGCATGTGTTTTAATGATGCTATCAGAATTATGTTTCAGAATGATTTTTATCAAGATTATGATGCAATACGATTTATCAAGTTACTAAAACTTGTGAACTCACTCAGTTTATACTGATTCAAATGTTTTACGTGTCTTTCAGGAGATAACTAGGTAGCGCATGGAGTCACACTTAGAGCACCTCACGCTGAACATCTAAAACTAGCTTTTTGGAAGATTTTAGTTCTATCCCTTCGATGCGCGTGGTTGTTCCCGCCGCGCAAGGGGATATGGCGTGGAAATCTTCAACAGATTTTATACTTGGATGTTTTTATGTAATTTTTTTAAACAATGTAATGTATTTGTATTAAACTTTTCATGCGCAATGAAAATCTTACCTTGAATGTTTGCAATGGCCCGTGCTTAATTATCAATCCCCACTCGCGCGCGCCCGGCTGTTTCCGCCGCTCAGGGCCGGGTGTGACACATTAGTTCAACACTTATTGGAAGATAAACCTGAAATTTATTAAAAGAACAACTAATTACTAACAAAATTATTGTAAACCGCAAAAAAAAATAATTAAACTTACCACATCTACCATCCACAACGAAGGAAATAGCAGATCCTCGCCGTTAACAAGATTTGGATCTATGGAGTCTCGTGCTTCTGTAAAACATGGAGGAAGAATAGACGAATGTAAAACTATTAAAACCTTCCAATCGATTATGCGTGAGATACTAACCCAGCCATCTAAAAACAAATATCAAGAAATAAACACATCATTGAAAGTATGTAACTCATTGACAACTAATTGAAAATAATAACAAACTAATTTTTAATTATCAAATCAGATTCAGATTTACCCGAGGTTGAGAAGGCCACCGAATTCATAACCAAGAAGTAGATGAATAACCCAACCCGAACAGCTTCATACGGAAGTGGGAGAAGAAGAACATGGTTGTGAGAATATGAAAAACATACAAAAGGTTTGAAAGAGGTTTACAATAGAAGAAGATAATGAAGTTTAACTGAAAATCGTCTCCGAGGTTGAAATTCATATGAAATTCATCTAAGGAGATGAATTTCAAAATAACTCAAAATCCATCTTATTTGAAAACTGACGTTGCCGATAAAAACAGCTTGAAACATCACGTTACAGTTGGTTTTTTTCATGTTATATTTGATGTCAAAAGTTACGTTTCCGACATATTTTAGATGAAAAATAGCGTGGTATGTGGGAATGGAAGACATTTGGCAGAATTTGATTCGTCCATGAAAAATCATGAGGAATCTCACAAACTAATGTGGACGTGAGATTTGAAGGGCTAGGGAATTTCAAATCTCACGGGCTATTTCTTGTTTTCTCTCTCATTAAAAGGGCTATTTTGAGAATTTTCTCTAGAAATAACAACCATCTATTAAAATATATTGTTTGATGTGAGTACATGTTGTAATACATGCTTCTTTGTTTGTAAAGTCCGTGAACAGTAATTTTAGTGAGACAACCGTCAAATGCCTTATATATATAATATTGGTAATGGTATAACATCTGCCATGTTGCGCATTGCTAAGGGAAAAGTTTTTTCTGGGTCTGTTGATACCAAATAAATATTTATAATATTACGTTGTGTATCATAGGTTTTACTAGGCATTTCTAGGTTTGTACACAAATTGGTTGCGTACTTTATTACCAGATGTCTTGGCATTTTCTCTTTGTTTTATACGTTTTCAAATTGGTTGTGGACTTCTGGCATCACTGCCTGCCTCACCATCTCCGGTCACCATCAATTCAACACCGTCATCTTAAGACATCCAGTCCCTCCATCTTCAACCCAAGTGGTGGTTTTCCGGCTTGTCGGGTTGTATTTGGAAACCATAGGTACTGGTAGTGTTTTACGCCGGGTTCTATTTGGAAACCCTAGGTGGTCTGGTGGCCACTTGTCGCTTCTCCCCGCCCGACAGGATTATGTAATGGAAGTGACGGTGGTGGAAGTAAGATGGTCATGCTCAACCGTCGCCGAGTTCCATTTTGGAGCCGTACGTGACGGCAGCGGTGGTTTATGGTGGTGGTAGACCTTCAAGGTTTTGCCCTAATGTTGGCGCTTTTTTAAGCCGATTGTTGTACATGATGTGACCGTAACAAGCTTGGTTACTGGCGGGTATTTTAGTCCGTCTTCGGTTGCAGCGGTTACGATGGCTTCTGTAACCACTTTTCCCCGTTCGTGTTCGAACTATTTATGGTCGTCTTTGGTGCCGCTACTATTGGTGAACTTATGAGTGCATTTGTTTTTGCACTCTTTGTTGTGAGGGTTGTACATTTGAGGCCATACTTTTTTTATATGTTGGCTATGATGCGTTCTAATGGATGTAAATTTGCACCCATCTTGTATTAATGTATTTGGTAACTCTGAGCCTTTGAAGCTGATGATTTTACTAACATTTGTTGATTTTCATTTATTTGTTTTCTTCTTTTGGTAATTGGATGAATACATAATTGCTCCAAATTACATGCAGCATGTACAACATGCTATGATTTTAATCTTTGGTTATGACATCAGTGCACTATACATTTGTTGTCATAATCAATAGTAAAAAATAATGCATAAAATAACCAACTTTTTACTTTCTTACATGTTTTGAATTAGTTCATGCTCAAAAAGTCATAAATGAACAAACTTTATGCCAATATAAACACAGCTGGAACGACAATTAAACATTCAACAAAGATTGCAATATAACGCAACAAAAACAAAGCGGGCAAACAAACTCTTGCAATATAACACAACAAAAACAAACTGGGCGAACAAACTCCGTCACGTTTGCGGCGGGTGAGCTCACTAGTTGTTTACATAAGTAGCTCATTGTTTTGGTGGTGTCCAACTGTCCAAGTTACGTGATAGTGGAAGCTTTCTTAAGTAACACTTGTCCAAAAGAGTGGTTTGTTGCTGTCATTCCTTGGACTTCTTGCTCTGCGTATGTTGTTTTTGTAACGTCCTTTAATAATGCGTTAAGTTTAAGCATAGCTAACATGTGACGTTACCAAAATATTAATATTATAAGGTGGAATTATCGTGATGACTCTTTTGTTAATTATAATAATAATAATAATCCTAAATTCCCAAACCCCAATCATTTCTTCCGAGCATCACCTCTGAAGACCGAAGTCATCTCCGTCACCGGCCATTCATTTAAGAACCGATTTCAGGTAATATTTCTACCGTCTACTCATCTCTAACTTCTGAACAAAATTGACTATTTGAAACATAATATGAGTAGCTTCTAAACGAAAAAGATAAAAATTAAGTTGATATATATAGGTAGAAATAAGATCAATTTATGCTTCTTGTTTGGAGTGATATTATTAACAATCGCACAAATTGTTTGAAGAAGCAATGAAATCTATATTATACAAGACAAAACAAAAGAATAACATGAATGCTATATATGTTTATTACTTTCTTTTATTAATCAGAAGTAGGGCTATATTTAATACGTCAAAAACAAACCAGCTCTCCGGAAAACAGTTAGCCAGAAAAATGTGATGTTGGTCGTGGAGGTGGAGGGACTCAAACCGAATAACTCATAAGCCACAAGGACATAAATGATAATCTTTGAAGTTAGGAGTGAAAGGACAATATGGCCCTTGATGTGGATAGAAAATCCGATGGTCAACGGCATAAAAAAGCACAAGGGCATATATCGCTTAATTTAAGAATTAGACATGTATAGTGATCCCATTAATATAGCACTCGTAATTTTCTCTAAAATATATAATAATTAAATGGCGGAACATTTGGTGGCAATTAAGCAAAATATCTAGATGAGTTACCAACAAAAACCTTTAGTGGCAATTAAGCGTCGGTTGTCTAGGAGAAAAGGACATTAATTGACTAGACTTCTACTTTGCTTCCCCACACTCATTAATTCAATCTAATGATTTTGTACGTATTATTATTTCATTTTTGAGGTGGGGTTAATGTGTATGTGTTGTTTATTTTTTCATCGTCTTAGTTGTTTTTTTTTTTTTTTTTTTTTTGTTTTTTCTAGTGATCAATGGATGTGTCATTAAATATGTTTTAGCTTTTCATCTAGCAAAGAGACTTGAACTCTTTATAGTTTCAAAGCATGAAGAGTTATGTAGGAGGAGATCATACCACTGTTGAGCCGACGCCACCAACCGCAACTCGTCGAAGAATAGTCTTGTTTCCTTTACCCGTTCAAGGTCATCTGAGTCCCATGCTTCAGTTAGCAAGCATTCTTCATACCCAAGGTTTTAAAATAGTAATCGTGCACGCTCTACAAAACACTCCCAATTATTCAAACTATCCTCACTTCACCTTCAAGCCCATTGCTGACGGGTTTTCCGAGATAGGAAAGCACATGCCGGAGAAACCAGATCCAAGCTTTTTCATTACGTACCGTAATGAAAACGTTGCAGATTCATTTAAGGAGTGTCTGGCTGGGTTGTTGGCTGAACCCGATGAGCCACCGTCACGCAGGAGATCGCTGACTCCCTGAAGGTCCCTCGACTAGTGACCTGGGCGTGCACCATTGTTTCCGTTCTTATTTATCGTGATTTACCATTATTCTATGAAAAGGGTTACTTCAACCTCACAAGCAAAGGTACTGCAATATGCTTCATCAAATATACGTTATAATTTATGCTTATAATAATTAACTAGTACTTTCATATATATCTTGGTTGCAGACTTGGAATACGAAGCGTCGGTGCCGGAATATCCGCTATTGAAAGTCAAGGATGTCATAAAGACTTCAAGGAACCCAAATGGTATGGGGAAATTTCAAACCGAAGTGATGAAGCAAGTAAAGGCATCGGCAGGAATCATTTGGAATTCCTTCATAGAACCCGAAGAGGCTATATTACAAACCTTTAGCCATGATTTTCCTATTCCAAGGTTCACATTAGGCCCACTTCAAAAGTATTTGCCATCTTTGACCTCAAGCATAGTTTTTGAACACGATCGAACCTTTTTCTCATGGCTTGATGCTCAAGCTCCCAAATCCGTGATATATGTAAGTTTTGGGACCATTGCAAAAATAACCGTGTTAGAATTTCAAGAAGTGGCTTATGGATTGGTAAACATTGGTTTACCTTTCCTGTGGGTGGTCCGACCAAATGTGGTTGAGGGTTCAGAATGGCTCGAGTCGTTGCCTGAGAAGTTCATAGAACAAATGGGTGATAGGGGACGCATAGTGAAATGGTGTCCTCAAAAAGAAGTGCTAGCACATGAGGCGATAGGGTGTTTTTGGACTCATAGTGGTTGGAATTCCACATTGGAGGGCATATGCGAAGGAGTTCCTATGATTTGCTCACCTTGTGAAGTTGGGCAACCGATAATCGCAAGATATGTGTGTGACGTATGGAAAATTGGCATTTTGTTGGAGGATGGTCTTGAAAGGGAGGAAATCCAAAGAGTTGTTAAAAGATTGATGTTTGATAAAGAAGGCGAAGAAATACGTGAAAGAATAAATAATTTGAAAAAGGAGGTGAACTTCTCTTTCGAAGAAGGTGGATCTTCATACCGGTCCCTAAAAAGCTTGGTCGATTACATTTCATCGTTATAGCTTCAGTAAACCGTTTTAATTGTACTCAAACCAAAAATAAATCAAAATAATATGATTTTCGACCTTGAAATTTCGTGTTTGAAGCTTGTATGAAAACACGGGGACGCTCGGGGGAATCACACTAAGCTGCGCTCCTGAATGAGTGGTCTTAGTTGTGTTTCCAGAAAATTATTTTAGTGACAAATTCATTAAACAATTTCTAATAACATATATATACAATGCAAGTTTCGGTATAACAAGTTCAGTGAGCCCTGATAACAAATCTATTTATTACGCTAGTACATAAATACAATAAATTTGTCAAAACAGTAACTTGAAAGCGTCGATTCAAACTTATGTGACTGATACATCTTTTTTTTCGTTTCTGAATTGCAAGCCGCTAAAGGGGAACAAAAAAAAAAATACTAAACTACATCACCTAAAATGGGGTTTTTGTTAACTTGTCAATGAGACCTATTATAAAATGCCTACTAGAATACAATAAAAGGAGTAATCTACAATACTATTAAAGATAAACTCTCGTTTATGATTTTTCAATTTTTATTGTAGCGAAGATCATATCATTTTTATGCCTCCATAACACCACCAAGTTTCTTCTTAAGGGTTGTAACATATTTTCTTGAGTGTGTGTGCTCTCCCCAGACCCGGATAATATCATCACTTTCAAAGACCTATTATAGTTTTAATACTTTTATCATTAAATAATAAATTTCGTGGGTGCTCTCCCCAAACCTGGATATATGGTCATTAAATGAGTTATAACACCTCATTCATTTCTTAAACATTTTCATTTTCATTGTTTGTCTATCATTTCCATCATCAGTTAACCGGTTAACTGATGATTACCACCCACCATTGTTAACCTCTCCTCTCATGCATCAACCATCATTGTCACTTACATCAATCGCCTATTCTTTGTTAAATTTCTCCCGAATCACTGAATGGACACGGATTAATCGGCCACTTGTTCAGATCTGGCCACCCCTTACCTCCTCTTTTATTTATCGGGTCAACATGTTTTCATCTTCATCACTCACACCACCACCACCATGCCAACCTTGACTCCATGCCTACAAGGGTTGTTGCTGGTGGCAAATTATTGACCTACTATGCAATCTTAAATTTATAAAAACTTACCTGATTTAGTTTTTTGTAACACCCAGCTTTGGGCAGAATACGCCAGGGCGATACCTATATTGGGAATCGCTCATAGATACAATTGAAGTGATAAATATATATGTTTACTCTATTTCAAATAATCACAAGTACACAATAGTTTGAATCAGATAAAAATTTATTTTGATAATCCTAAAGGTCCAATCTAGTTATCTTCGTTTTTTAGCACGTCATTAACCAGCCTATAACACGTTTGCCGATTCACATGTCACGTATATTGGTGAGATTTCATAAATTTGATATATAGATAATGATAAAAAAAAGTTTGCCGATTCACATGTCACAATGTAATATATTTTTAATCATAAAGTAAATGGGAAGCAACTAAAAAGGGCCCCATTCTTCTGACTGAAGTCGAAATACTTGGGGAATGATAACCATTATCCATTTCAACTAAATTTGAAGAATAAATGGCGCATGTACGTCCCTTCGGACCCTTCCACTTCTATGTTTGATGTACAAACCATATGGAGAGAAACACATTGCACATTACTCATGTATAATCATCAACAACATGAAAAAAAATATTATTAACTTGCATGATGTAATTGCGAATCGTCTAGTTAACTAAGAGCATAAACTAACGAGAAAACTTGGTAATGTACTACACTCCAAATATTTATAAAACATTGAAAAAGGGGTTATGAAACTCACTTGTTAAAGTTTCAGCGAGTAAAGGTGCGGAACGAGCGTTAAGAGAGTTAACCGGCTTGGTTTGGTTCGGTTCAACACGGGATCCTAGAAATCATAAACTATTTCTAGGTTCAGCATATGATTCAAGAAGATGGATGAAAACGTAAGGCTTAGAAGGATCCGGTTCATGGTTTAGTGTATATATATATATATATATATATATATATATATTACTCTATAATTGCATTTTTAGAACTTCTTTTGTAAAATGTATAACTAATTTTAATTACTTATAAAAAGTTAGGTTATAATATTTCTTAGTCAATTAAGAATTCTCACTCATTTTGAGAAAAAAAAATCCTAACGGGCCAAAAACGAGTTTAAGCGAGTGGTTCGTTTCCGATTGGACCGGAACTCAACTTTTTGTCAGGTTTGTTTCCGAATTGATGATGATGAGATGAAGAATTAGCTTATTTGATGTTGGATAAGAAAATAGCTAAACCGAACCGAATATATAGATACGCAAGCAGGTTTGTTAATTTTTGCATAACTACACTAATGTTAAATTGATTTTTAACATAGCGTCAAGTTCTAAACAACCCGAACACGCTTGAAACTAAACTATAACATACCCGGAAGAAAAACAAGAAAATAAAAGAAATAGTCTTGAACTTCACGAGTTTGATTAGTGTTTAAACGAGATAATGGAATATTATAAAGAAAAATCGTAACAGCGAGCTGTGTCGCGCTATGTGACGACTAAGGGTTTGCCTGGTCGCGTAGCGTGACCCAATTTGGTTTGCGGATTTCACAAGCTCTGTTAGAATATTGCATCCCAGGGGTCGATTTCCTTTGTTTGAATTTTGATATGGACTTCATCTTGTGTTACAGTAACAATAATACACAACAACAATAATACACTATTGAATTAGATTAAAGGAGAAGAGAAAATAATAACAACAATATATTGATTAACTGATTGTTTACAACATATTTGGACTTGGTTTATATAGAGGAAGAGAGCGATCAAAAGGAACAGTCGTGTCTGTTAAAACAGCGACGGTTATGAAGAAACCGTTATTTGATCGTTCCTCTATTTTACCCTAATAAACCAAAGTTATATCCAAAATAAATAAATTACATAAGATGGGCTTTAATAATATAAGTCTTGTAGCCCAAACTAACTTAACTAAACATGATTTAAATCTAACTATACTATTAAAGCAATAGGCTTTATGTCAAAATCCCCTCTTCCTATTGTTTGTTCACTAGAGTTTCCATGTATATCAATAGCTTCTCCATTTTTCATCTTAATTAAATAAATCAATAATAAATTAAAATAAGATTAATCAATTCTCTTAAAGTATTCTCTTTCATCTTTCATTTAATGTTTAATTTTGAATTTGAATTTTGAATCATTTTTAATTATGTTTCTACTTAATAATTATAATTAATAATTAATTACGATTTATTTATTATGTATACTATAAGTATAAATATGTTTTGAAACTAATTTTATGTTATTATTTTTAATTGATGGTTGATTTTATTCACACTCTTTGTTTCTTCTCAGCAGGTTTAATGGTTTTTAGATAATATATACTCCCTCCGTCCCATTATAAGTGTCATAGTTTAAATTTTAAAGTCTATCTTTTGCAACCTTGACCGTAAATATTTTTATTCGTGTCATATAATACTTGATGAAAATTATATCAATGTAAAATACATTTAAAACCCAATCCATTCGTATATTTTACATCAAGTATTATATAACACAAATAAATATATTGTCAGTCAAAGTTAAACAATAAAGACTTGAAAAATCAAACTAAGACACTTGTAATGGGACGGAGGGAGTAATATATAATTTAGATAATTAATATATATTTCATCAATAGGATTCAATATAGAGAGAATATGAATTTAACTTTAGTATAATTGGTTCTACAATTATATTTAAAAAAAATTATCAAATTGACCGGTTTGTACCATGATCGTAAAATTTAGGAAAGAATCACCCCTTTGGTTAAGGAAATTGGTTAAGGAAATTGTATAATTACGGAATTTCTAAATTTGAATTAATTATTGTAGCTTATTTGATTATTTGATTAAGTATATGATTTAGCATCATTAATTTTTACTATAATTACGGATCAGTCAATTGGTTAACTAATCATTATTTTACATAAATATAAAATTAGAACTAATAAATTTTACGTAAATATAAAATTGCAACCAAATATATTAATATCAATTACAATATTTAAATTATTAATGGCTCAATTGATTAAGGAATTTATTAACCATCCTTAATATTTACTATAAATACAAATGTTGACCTGTTTACTGATTCTAAATTTCTCAATTATTGATTTAAATATATGGTTCTGATTTTAAATAATCTAATTGATTATATTGGATTTGATAATTAGTGTTCAGTTGTATTAAAATTGTGTTAATGTTAATAAATAAAAACAAAATTAGTAATTTCTTTTTTCACACATTATATGAATTACATATATAATTAAATGTTGATTATCTTTATAACTTTTAATCATATGATTCAGTACTTCATTATATAAAAATTTATTGTAATTTTATATATTATAGACATAGTTATTTTATAAATCACATATACGGTGTTATAATTGATGATTAATTATATTTTTGTAAATAAATAAATTACTAATTTATATTTTTACATTAATAAGTTTATTTCCGTTTGTTTAAATATAGTCAACATTTAAATTTAAATTAAATAATAGTACATTTATAATAATCTAAATTTGGAACTTTACATTTTAGTAAATTCAAAATTTGAGAATCCATTAATCTTAATTCCTTATCGTTCTTACTTTAAGTTTTTTTAAATTTTTTGAAATTCCCTAATTATTTGTTTCTAATCAATTCCTGTATACCTTTCTTCTATAATTTAGTCAACCATAATTCAATCCGTATAAATAGTTAAGTTTCATACGGTAATTCTTACACCTTCAAACTCTCTTTAGCAAACACCATTAGCTTTGTGTCTAAGGCTTTTATTTTGTGTTGTTTTTATATCATCCATTTTTGTATTCCTTTTTGGTTTAAAACTGTCATTGTTCCTAAATGAATTTTTTGTTTTTTTTTAATTTTTCACCTCTAGAAAGAAGATCTCAATTTTTGAATTAGTAATTTATATTTATCATTAATAAGTTTAATTCCGTATTTAAATATAGTCTAGATTTAAATATAGTATAGATTTAATTTATGAACATTACATTTTAGTAATTGAAATTTTAAAAAATAATTAATCATAATTCCCTAATTTTCGTCCTTATTTTAAGTTTATCGAGTTTCCCTAATTTTTTGTTTCTAATTACAATAGGAAATTCGTGTATAAATACCTAACATTCATACGGTAATTCTTACACTATCAAATCCCTAACCATTTTAATCTCTCTCTCTCTCTCTCTCTATCTCTCTCTCTCAGCTTATTCCTCAACCGTCTTTTATATTCCGGTAATGACCAATTATGTCATACGTTTTTCCGGTAAGGTTCTATTGTTTCCGGTAAGATTTCTGGTAATGTTTTTTATTTATTTTAATTGCTATATAATTTTTTTTTATAATCTCTTTAGGTTGTAAATCAAAATCCAAGATTGAATTAATATGTTGAAGTTATTACAGTTTTCCGGTAAGGTTTTATATTTATTTTAATTTTTATATTACTTTGTTATATTATCTTTAGACTCTATATCAAAATCCAAAATTAAACTGATAATTTTCTGTTTTTATTTGTATTTATATTAATATTTATATGATTTTTTCTTATAATCTGTTCAGGTTATATATCAAAATCGAAGATTCAATGGACATCTTCACTATATCGTTTTTCCGGTAACGCGATTCAAATTTTCCGGTTGTAAGTTATAACATCAATTTTACATTTTTTCACATGATTCAAATCTTCCATAATTTGTAATATATTTATTATGTGATATTAATACTAATATTTAATTTTATCATTTCAGGTTATTGTCCTCAACTTGGTATAGCTAATTTCATGGATTGAGAATTGTTTGATAAGATGTCTTTTATTTTTGTTTAATATTTATTTATATCTATGTTAGTATTCATGTATTTATTTATTTTTCACAATTTAAGTAATTTAATTGATTATTATATAACCCCGAAATGAAATTTAGTTGATTATTCTATAATACATTAAATTATCTATAGTAAGATAATCAATCTTATATGGTTGTTGGTCAAAGTCCAATTATATTGAATAGGTTTAAAAAACATTTACATATTTGATTATATTGAATAGGTTTAAATAACAACAATTTGAATAAATTAACGATTTGACTCAATTTGACCATTTATATTGAATAGGTTTAAATAAAATTTACATATTTAAACATAATTCTCATTCCTAATTTGACTAATTTTTTTCAACCCTTTTTATTTTTTTGAATACCATCCATAAATATAATCTCATTTCATAATTATTCAATATTCATGCATTAAATAAAAAAATATTAGTTTATTCTAAATATTTCAAGTTTTTTGTAAATTTAATGTTAATTTCAACTAAATTCCTTAAGTGAATAACAAAAATTATTTATTTGAACCATTTTGAAATTCGAATTATTGACCACTTACAAAAATAGGTTTTATAGTTAATAATCCGGTGCTCAGGTACATTATAGAATTTTTAATACATTTGACCAATTTAATATGTCTTTATTATAATTTGGCCGCCCTTCCTCCTGCTAATCCGGCCATTTCCGAACCTGTCTTTCTCATCCCATTCAATGGAGGAATTTTTAATTACCGTGTTTTAATTAAGTAACCAATAAATTATTATTATTAATTAATTAATGTATTTACGTTTTTATAAAGATTCTTATAATACGTGTTTTAGTTAGGTTAGGTGATATAATGTTTTAAACACGATTAATTACAGTATAATTAAAATTGATATGTTTAAATCTATACCATATTTCAAGCTAGAGCATAAAATTAGTAATGTACAAGAATAAGTTAGTAATTGATATTTATTATCATTAACATAATTAATCATATCAATTAAATGAATTTTGGTAACTGGTATGAATTGTCAATTCTCATACATCTAAAATTAGACCCAGATAATAACAACATAAATAATTAAGCCAAGAATATAACTTTGTTTAGCTTTATAAAAAAATAATGTATACTTATGAATCCTATATGTTAAAATAATTTTTACTAGAGACAGGATACGAAATTGAAAATTTTAATTGAGTCAACTAATAAAAATTATATGTATAAACTAACTTCAAAGGATGTTTATTATACGGGATATGATACAATTAATTAAGCCTATGTATATACTATATATTTCTTTACTAAAGAAGGGATAATTTACTTTATGATAAATCATTTAATAGTTTTCTTAATTTACTTTATGATAGTTATATATCAAAATTAATTACTTTCTATAATAAAAATGGTGAGACTAACTTTTCTAATATCATTAAATATCCCAGAATTCAAAATTATTTGAATAACCGGATTAAAATCACATTCAATTAACAAAACCACATATCATTCAATTTACCATAATTATGCAAAATCATTAGTTTATGAATTAATTGTAATTAAAATATTTAATTATTCTATATATAAATGGGAATATGTGTTGACTTTTTTTATTTTTAAGAAATTAAGTGATTCAGTTTCACAACATTTGGTACCAAGCTTAATAACATATTTTCATATTTAATTTATTTATTATTTTTACTTAAATTTATATCATTGACTTTTGTATGAATTATTAAAAGCTTTTTTGAAGCAGTTTTACGGTGATGACACCCCATGTGGAGGTATAATAATTAGGAGGAATAATACTATTATACAATAGTAAGCTTCAACTACTACTAAATATTTAAGAACCAATGAAAATTATTTTATTCACCTTTTGTATGTATTAAAAAATGAATACATTATTAGTATCTTACTAATGGAAAATAAGATATCAAAAGGCTATATAAACTATCATCTCATTCTCAATCTCTAATCGGGTGTCAGGTAAAAACCTCAATTTATTTGGTGTTTGTTGTATAAGGTTTTTTACTTTATTTATCGAAAGCTTTATAAACTATTTTTTTATTATTTTTATATATCAAGAGCTTGACAGTGGAATTTGAATACAAGGTAATTTCTTACTTTATATTCATCAATTGCGTAGTTAATTTAATTTTGACCTTTAAATTGATTAAGTACAAATTAAAGTATAAACCTTATATATAAGGAAGTATTTAGGGAGTTGTAGATACTAAATTTATGATACTTTTGTTAAATAAATAGTTAAATTGTATAGAATTTTCTTCCTGTTTATTTTAAATTACACTTCAAGTATTTCTTCCTACACCTTGTAAAAGCACAAGGTACTTAAACTATCAAAAGAACACGAGGCTCACAGTTAGATGTCAATCCTTACATGTTGAAGAGATAAAATAATTTGCGAATTGACTATTGGATATAGGTGAAGGGAATGTTGGGGGGGGGGGGGGGTTCAAATGACGACAGATGAATGTACAAATTCCGATGATCTTCTAATTAACAATTCATTATATCCAATATCTGATTTAATAGACTTTGTCTATCATTCGAATTTAGACAAGTTCTATTAACTTACTTTCGAGGATGAGAAATATTACCGTTTGAAATGATATGTGTTTATTAGACGATTTCTATATTTCCACCCGTGGCGCCCACGGGACAATAACCTATTACTATAAATATAAACAGCAGATGGGCCAGATCTTGGAATGGATTAACGAGTTAACAAGCTCGTGGCGTTGCGTGATGAGTTTGATGACAAACCCGGTCCCTAAATAGTTTAAAAAGACTATTTCTTCACATTTGTCCCTAAAAACTTTGGTCGATTACGTTTCATTGTTATAGCTTCAATAAGTCAATTTAATTGTACTCGGACCAAAAAAAAAATCAAAAAACGTTGGAATATAATTAAAAGTTTGATGACAATGAAATACGATGAGTTTGATGACAAGCACGTTGATATTTCGTGCTTTAAGCCTCAAATATGATGCTTGTAACATCATAGTCCAACTAAGCTTGACGTGTCACCTATAATTAAAAGTATTAAACTTCAATCAATTAAATTTAAGTTGTTTCAATAGATAAAATGATTTTCAAAATAAATTAGTTGGACTTTTATGTCAGGTTTAATTACTTATTGTTTCAATATACAAAATATTATTTTTAGATAATATTATATGTCTATTTATACTCTCGATCACACTCTTTCATATCTTCCCTTGTAGCCTTATAATCTGACATAAGAAAAAAATATGTACGTATGTGCTAAGCCACCCGGGGCACCGCGTGATGGCTTCACCTCACACCATCGCCGGTGGTTTATCACGCAAGTGATGGGTGGGTTGAGTGATGGCCATCACGCAAGTGATGGTTGTTTTCCAAGAAAAATAACCATTGGGGGAAGGAGCCACGCCACCATCACACCACACCACCACCCTTAGTAAAAATCCATTACATGTGATGGATTTGAGTTAGTGATGTGACATCATTTGATTGGGTGGGGTGTGTGATGAGAAATATCATCACATCCACCACCCCTCCCCCCTGCTAAGTGACTGGTACTGTTACGAACCGCTCGTTAATCAAATGGTTCAAAGAAAATAGACGGAAACCAGAATATAATTCATAGATTTTTGGAAAAGACTTTGATTTATCAAATCATAATATTTTCATTCATAATTCATATAGAAATTACATAGTCTTTTATAGACATACAAAGAAACTACCATATTATCCACTAGGCCATCATACCCATGATCTCCTAAACATAATAAATAAACTACTAAACTAACTAACAACTAAATTAGTGGAAGAATAAACGTGGGAAGGCACATATCATTCCCGCGCGCTTCGAAACGTTCTTGTCCTCAAGAACGGAATTAGTTCCCACGGTGGTTGCCATTCGAATCGTACCATGGCAATCCGCGCGGTCGAGATGGTACGCCATGGCGGCCGCCACTCAAGATATGCCATTGCGCCTTCTACCGATAGCTCCTTTATCAACTGTGAAGACTTGATCAGTTGCCACATTGGCTGGGAGTCAAGTTTCCCAATCGCATCTTCAGTTGGTGAGCTCTTCTTAATTTTCTGGACAAAATGTTTGACCAAACTGTTGTTAATCTT
>NW_027501072.1:0-41150 GCF_021521415.1 Bidens hawaiensis | reverse complement strand
GTCTCAAATAAAAGTTACTATAATAATGGTATGCTTTGTTTCACCTTTTCTTTGGATCCAGCACTTCCAACAACATAGCAACCAGAAAGCTTTGCAAATTGTCCAACAAGTTGACCAACAGCTCCAGATGGTGAGGATACAAACATACTCTCCCCTTTCTTTGGAGAACATACCTTATGAAAACCAACATAAGCAGTCATTCCAGGCATACCTAAATCATTACAAAAAAATAAAGATTCAAGATTTAATTGAGAACAAGTAAACTAGATGTACAAGACTAGAAGGTTAGATATAACTAACAATATAAAGCACACACATATAGTGTATAACTCAAGTACAAGTGACTTTTACTGTGAGAAATGAACAAATAACTAAATTGATTATGTTAGCAGTAGTGCAATTATTATTACTCCGTTACTTTTAAACTAGAGTAATTATAATTACACTATTTAATTTGTTGTTTATAACATATATAATTACGTTCGTTTAAAACTGTAATTACACTGGTTATTTTAATGTTATTGCGTTAATTTTATTTGTACCTATCTTCTCTTATATCGAAATAGAAGGAACACAGGCAATTAGGTCCTAGCGTACCTAGGATTCCTGTATAATACGATAATGGAACATCAGAATGTTGAATTTTGATTAGGGAACTGGTATCTTTGATCAAGCTATATTCTTCCCAGCTAACGAAACCCCATACAAGTCTCCTTTCTTGAAGTTTGCGTGACTAGAATCCAAGACTCTAGAAACACCATATCCGACTATAGGCTGTAAAAAATAATGGTTTTCTTAAAAACACACCATACGAGATACAGGGGCTGTTTGGGATTCCTTATTTTCACCTTTTTTTAACTTATAAGAAGAAGTCATAAGTTATAAATGCGTAACTTATCAACATTTCCTCTCACATACTTTTTTTAACTTATCATTTATTATAATTTATAAGTTATAAGGAGGTAAAAATAAGGAATCCCAATAATATCCCTCAACTATAAGAGTGAATCCATCTAAAAGTGTTTATTAGTGACAAGAGAAAAGTACTTACCGAACCAGGAGTGAAGGAATCAATATAACTTCTTTCCGTGCCTTAGCCAGGCGACTCCTCATGAAGGGGTCACATGACAAATAGAGATTTTTAACCAAAATCAGACCGTCATCATTCTCCGGCAGCTCCAAACGGATGGTGGCATCAGAAGTTACCACCATGTCGGCTATAGTGGGATGTCTTTGAATATTACCTGCTTGTTTCTCACTACCTCTGCCATGTCTATGTGCTAATTAATAGTGATTGAGCTTTCTTTACAAAAATGTATGTTTGTTTATTTTTATGTTTATATATATATAGATAATATTGTAGACTAACTTTGTACTAGTAGGAACCTTGCACGTGTCACACTTTATAAATTGTAATCCAGCATATGTGATCCTTGTTTTTTTAATTTTTTTTTTCAATTATTGTCTTCTGAATAATAACGAGACGTAATAATAATTGTTTATAACATGTGGTTTTCCAAAATCGATCTTTCTTGAAAACTACATACTATTTTTCACCTTTAATTGGCTTAATTATTGTTTGGTTCGAGTGTAGTGTCCGGCTTAAGAATTAAAAGAAGTTATTAATGGGTTGTTTAATGACCAAGTTTGGATTGTTAGGTTTTTTGTTAGCTAAGTTTTGAGTTAACATTGTCATGGGCAACCAAGTTAAGGATTATCTAGAATGTGAAATGCAACCGAGTTAGGGTTCATCTAGAGACAACTACAAATTTAACCGAGTTAGGGTTCATCTGGATGCAACCAAGTTAGGGTTCATCAAGAGTCAAATCGAGTTAGGGTTTGAGGATTGTAATCAGTTTTTTGAGTTATATTTTTTTGATTAATATAAACGAGAGTTAGTCGTTTAATTCATGTTTGATTATCAATTTTGGGATTTGAATTGGTATCAGAGCCAAGTTCAAGAAATTGATAATCGAGTTAACTTTGATCGGCGGCGAGCGGGTAGCTCGAGGAGGAGTTATCAATCAGCGTATATCGGAACCAAGTTGGTATTCCGAATCAGGGTCTGTTAAAACAAGTCATGCGGACCTGTGTCGGCGGTCAAAATTCTAAGACGTAACTAGCAATTGGCAGTAGAAATACATCGAAATAGAAAGTTCCGGCAGAGGCGGAGACTAGGAGAACAAGCAGGTTTGATCGGTTTTTGTGCGGAGGGCAGTTTTCAGTGAGGTTACGACTTACGAGGGTAACAGTTCTATTTTCGTGTATCCTGTGGTCTTTTTTTTTTTGTGTTTTGTGATAAAATAATTGCAAAAAGGTGCCAAGGAAGAAAAGGTCAGATATTTCTTTTGTGATTAAAGAAGAATAAAGTGGTCACAAAGTCAAAGTTATAGATTTATTTGGGGAAAATTTCCAAAATAGGACGATTGAGAAGAGAGAATCTCAAATAGTCCATCAAATTCAAAAATTCCAATAACAGTCCCTCGAAAACTCACGGCGGTGATGCTTTTGGTTTCCTGCCGATGGTTTTCATCCACCAATAAATCTGTGACACGTGTAAAGATGCTGACCCCCACCCCGTGAGATTTCAAAGGAAATTCGTCTGACTCATGAGATTTCAAAGGAAGTCTGTCTGACCCATGAGTTTTGATACCAAAACAGTCTCCTCCGTGAGCTTTTGAGAAAAAAGTTGAATCCACCTCATTCCACCATTGATTCACCACCACCACTTCCACTTGTCGGAAACCGGAGAAGACGGCGAAGTTGATGTTTGGAAGAGAGTAAGAACCCTAAAAGACCAATTCTTTGAATAAACAAAAAGCATGTACAATCAATTATACAAACACCATCATATAAGTGATCAAAGAGCATGGAATCCAGGTTATCTTTTCAAGAAACTTAAAAACATAAATCAAGAGTATGAAAATCAACAGAAAAAGAACAAGTTCACAAAACCCTAATGATGCGTTCGGTTGTCAAAGAATTGGAATTGGGAATTGGAATTCAATTCCTTCAAATTCCTTTAATGATGGGATTCTAAATCCTTCCAAAATGTGGAGGATTTCAAGTGAATTCGTTGGAATCTTTTCTCGAGTTTTTTTTTTTTTTTTTTTTTTTTTAACGAGAACAACGAATAAAATACTTTGGTTTTTTTAGTTTTTTTATTTTCGATTTATATTTTGAGTTATAATTTTTTTCTTATTATTTTTGAATATTTTTTTGAGGGTTTTTTTTTATCTTAATAGAAAAACCCCTAAAAAAGATCATTAAAAAATCATAACATAAAATATAAATAAAAATATAAAATATAAAAAAACTAAAATGTTTCCGCCGTTATTCTCGTTAAAAAAAACACCTCAATTTCAATTCCTTTGTCAAACGAACACACCAAGAATGGAATTGGATTTCAATTCCTTCAAATTCCAATTCCTATTGGAATGTTCAGATTCCAAATCCTATGCAAATTCCAATTCCAATTCCATAAAACAAACGCACCCTAAAGGAATATTGAATAACCCATTAATGAATTGAAGAGATAAGACAGAAATGAAGAAGTAATGAATGATATGGTAAGATAAGGTAAATTAAAGGAATATGAATATTATATTTGTAGCCATAATAGATGAACAAGAAGAGGATTACCATATGGATGGATAAAGGTAAAGAGAATCTTTAATGAAGAGTGGCGGTGGCGGTGGTGGTGACGGTGGTGAATCAATGGTGGAATGAGGTGGATTCAACTTTCTTCAAAAACTAACGTATGAGACTATTTTGGTATCAAAACTCACGGGTCAGATGAACTTCCTTTGAAATCTCATGGATGGGGGGTCAACATCTTTACATGTGTCACAGTTTTATTGGTGGACGAAACCATCGGCGGGAAACCAAAAGCGTCACCGCCATGAGTTTTCGAGGGACTATTATTGGAATTTTTGAATTTGATAGACTATTTTAACTTTTAAGACTCTTTTTCCTCAATTGGCCTATTTTAAGACTCTCCTCCCATTTATTTGTGTGCACAGGTTACAAAAGAGGAAAAAATATATATTGAATATTTTGTTTGCAATTATATTCTTTTTGCACAAGTTTCGTTGTTTCTCAAGAGGTAATCATGATCAAGGTGCTGCGGGCAAACGAGTTAGGTTTTGAAAAGAGGTTCAAGACTGTTTGGTTTGTATTTCTTCAATGAAGTGGAGCAAGGGGGTTCGACATCGTCAATGGCAGGTGACAAAAAAGATCTGATAATCCAACCCAAAGGGACCTGTAACAACTGACTTTGTAAAATAATAAATAAATGAAATTTTATTATTTAATTATGCGTGATTATCTAATTATGATTAAATGATAATAAGTTGGGTAGTAGGCTAGAGATAAAACATGGAGTAGGGAATGGTTATGGACTGTCACACCCCGACTTACGGCCTGGGTGCGACGCCCGTTAGTTAGTATCTGTTTTGAAAATATATCAGAGTTGCGAGTTATTAGCGGAAGTCTTTAAAATATATTATTCATTTATAAAATGTTAGGTCAGAATACCCGTTGAATAATATATAAAATATCAGCGGAAGTCTTTTCGGATAAAATATTATTATATTGAAATCTCGGGAGTTGAATACCTATTTGATAATTTAAATACATATCTTTTATAAATATCATTCTTTATAATGTTTTGAATAAAATATCTAAGCCATCATATCACCTCTAATGACTATGTCTCCAATCTTCTATCAGTCTTGCCTGTCAGTTCTATTCTTTAGAGTTCCCTGAAATGTGGGGGGAAAATACGTCAGCACACAGCCGGTGAATGACGCTGACTCAATAATACCAGTGTGTAAACAATAACAATACCTTTGTGACAATACTCATTAGGCACCCAACTCAATTGGGTTACAATTACCCTAAGTACATGTACAATTAATCATATACACAATATCATTTCTCTGATCAGTCCTGTAGACTACCAGAGGCGTGTTTGATGATATGCATGGCCTCGGGGAAATCCGAGTCACCATATATGTATGGATCCAGACACATGTAAACTCTTAATTTGAGTATGCCCGTTTCTCATTATTGTAACACAAAGTTTTAAGGATTCGTAAATCCCATGCAAACAGTTCAGACTCTAAAAGAGTTGTAAAAGGTTGGGGCGTATTCACCTTTTATGATTGTAAATCAGTTTCTGACACTGATTCCTGTATATTGATCAGTTTCGGTTACTGACCCCTGTCTGTAAATCAGTTTCTGTTACTGATTCCTGTTTCTGTTTTCAGCTTTCAGATTGATTGATTAGCTGTTATCTCATACCTATAGTACGAGTATAACATTTGTATAAATATCTAGATCTACGATCTAACTTCAGACCCCGTAGTCTGTTTTGTATAGCTGTAACCTTGACATTTCGTTTGTTTGGATAAAACTTGTGGACCTTTAGTCCCTTTGTTTATTTACTAATTATATATCAGGTTTCTTCTTAAGGAAGAAACATTTATATCAGGTTTCTTCTTCAAGAAGAAACATTACTTTATCTGTCTGAATGAATAGTATCTTTCTTAATCATTAAAAAAAATACTATTTAACTATAACATTTGCATGTAAATGATTACATTTCTTAATCATGAAGAAACAATAATTTAACTATAACCCTTGCTTATGAAAAGCCATATTATATTTAACAGTGATCAAGGTTCGGACTATATCCCCGACTATGGTCTAAGCTATTATAATAATATAATAAAATAATAATTTAATCAGAACCCCTACCTCGTACGGGTATTTGGAGTTAAATGCCTATGACTGATCGAGCAGCACCTCTACTCTATATCGCGTACTAGAGCTTAGATTCTCAGAGCTTCAGAGCTTAGCACCTTCCACGAGACCGGCATGCAAACCGAGGCTAAATGTATGTAAAATGTGTGTGAATTTTGGTGTGAAATGAAATGCCGTGAGCCTCCCCTTTTATAGCCGAATTTGGGATCCATCGCGTAGCACGATTGTCCCTTGTCTTAAGCCATCGCGTAGCGCGATGTCAAAAATGACGCATGGCATGCTGACTCAGCCCTAGCGTCTGCCACGTGTTGCTGTGTCATCAGAGGCCGTCGCGTAGCGCGATGGGTTCCAGAATCCAGATTTTTATTTTGAGTCCCTCGTCTTTGATAACTTGCCACTTCTTGATCATACTTCCATTTTCCAAAAATACTAAAGTGGCCCTTATGCGGCTCGCGGCGATGCGAGCGTGCGAAGTGCCAAGTGCGCCATCAAAACGCCACATTACGCCCATCGCCCGAGTTCGAGTCCGTGCGCGTCGGGTGCTTTGCACCCTCTGCTAGGACTATGGAGAGTGGTTAGTCACATTAAAACATTTCTATGGAAACTTGCTTCCTTATAAAACGCTTCCATTTCTTTGTTTGTTTCCATGTGGGATGAAAATTACATTCCTTATTTATACCCATGAGAAATGCTTCCCTTTTCTTCCATCTTTCCATGTGGGATGGAATTTTCTTATTTCTTTAACATAAGAATGCTTTGTTTTTCTTATCTTATTCTTCCCATTACTTGCCTTTGAAATTATTTTTAATCCTTCAACTTTCAAAGTTGACATATTTGGTCAAAAATAATTATGGGTTTTTCCTAGATGTTACATGGACCTAGGGTCCATGGTCTTAGGCTATATAAGCTTCTTAAACCTTTCATAAACCCTAGATCTCACATTCCATCATTTCACCTACACACATTCCATCCTTCATCTAAAACTCTTAGATCTAAAAGCATGAGGAGGAGATTTAATTAGCTCCTTAATAGCAAACTAACATAAAACATATCAAAATCTTCACCTCTACCTAGAACCGACCTCGAGCCGAACCCAAACCGAGTCCAAAAGAGGTATGTTTTTTTAGTAAAAAGGTTTCGTATTTGATGTCGGATTGCCATAAAAACTGGCAGGAAGCTAAATTGGGCTATAACGAGTAGGAAAAATATAAACTTAACTATAAAAAATTAAATGGGTTTGATTCAGGTTAAACAAAAACGGTTGGAGATGGGTCCCAAAACCCTTACCTACACAGACCTGGTAATGGTCGGTGGTGGTATGTGGTGGTGACCAGTGGTGGTTTCTTGATGGTATAAAGACATAGAGTAGATTGAAAGAATGAGTTGATGTTGGGTTTTAAGGTTTTGATTTAGGGGGAATTTGGATTATTAGATATGAATTGTGCCTTAGTGTTTGATTTGGGGGATTTGCCGGCTGAAAGCAAAGGGTAGAAGAGAGAGAGAGAGAGAGAGAAAGAAAGAGTTTTGTATATTTTTATCATGGCTCAAACTTTAAGTATTCTACACAAATAGTCCCTTAATGAGTAGAAAAACGAATTTACCTTCGTGTGCCTTGCACATGACTATATTTAACGAAAAAATTAACCGGGTTAGTGCCAAAGGACGTAACGTGAAAGGAATTTAAAATATGATGTATGACTTCTGCTATTTCTTTTGCTAAATGACAACATTTGGAAATACCTCCAATACCCGAGTGAGTTCCTGAAACTGGATGTCAACCGTTAATATTGATTTTGGTGTTCCATGCCTGATTCACCCGGGAGGATGAAACCTACCACTATAGCAAAAACCATCTCTCAGGTTTCAAACCTAAGACGATAAATATTCAAGCCGTTGAAGTATTGGACCATAAGGTCAATTGCAGCTAAACCAAAGCATAATAGCCCTTTCTCTTCTATATACAAATTTGTTTAACGATATTTTTATTTATATTAAAAGTATCATATACTTAACAATAGAAAACAACCCTGAAATAAATTACAAACAGGAGAAGCTATACAAACAACACTATCGATGACTAACACACTAATCTTACATCATTGACAATAATGTTATGCAAGGTTGTTTAGAAATAAGATAAGATTTTTATATGGCTCATATAGTATGTGGAAAATGTTGTCTAGTCAATGCCGGTCCTATTGCTTTGTTGACTCAAGCAAGGGCTTAAGGCCATAAAATTATTAAGGCCCCCATATTTTTAGAACAAAACTAATATATACGTGGTTAATTAAACTTCAGTGTATCACTTGCTCTTGCGATTTGCTAACTATATTATGTGTATCGTGCTTTGGTCCTTTTGAAATTGTCGATTGCGATTGAGTTGGAGTTTTGCATTTTTTTTATTTCAATTTGCAGATTGTAAAGTGTTTATACTTTATACTGATCACTCGGTTTGCAGGTGTACTTTTGAATTTTGGATTTGCACTTTGATTTGGATTTGTCCAATTCAGATATCACTGGATTTGTAGTTAGTAATTACTTATTAGTTATTACTTTATAATATGTAATCTACCAATTTTTATCCTACAAACTTTGCCCTATTTTGGCCTAATATATGATATGTTAGAATCAATAAAGCTAGAAAGGTAAAATTTATGAAGACATGTTTTTTATAAACACAAGCTATATAGCTTCGAACAATATTTTTTTAACTTCATCAACGTCGGTCCCTAGCACGGATAAAGGAGGGTTTATATGGACTTTTTTTCGAAAGGCCTCCGAAAACCTTGGGCCGCCACTGTGTCTAGTCGGTTTGACATGAAAATATTATACACTCAGTACGATCCAACTATCAACTGAATATGGCGTGTTTTGTAAAACTTATACGACATATGCAATGCCATACGACCATTACACATAGTAACAACAGTAAGGCTGTATGCTATGGTGAGGGGTATCGAAGTCTCTTCACGGTGCCACGTCATCGCCTCGTAGAAAACGGGACATCGAAGCCCGCCTCGCTATGGTTAATGCCCATTGGGCGCCCCCGATATATATAGATGTGTGTATGTGAGAGATGAAGAAAGAGAGGGCCCCCTTCCGCGCCCGCCTTGAAGGCGCCCCCCGGCGGTGTTCCCCCTCTTCCGCGCCCCATAGTGCATAGTGTGTGTGCTGGGGAGTCCGACTAGAGCGTAAAAGGTCAGTTTAGATAGTTGACATAGACTAGATGAGAAATAAATTAAAAAGAAAAGAAAAAGGTTACCCAGCTATCCTATTCTTCATTGATGATTTGAAACCCTAATCCCCAAATAACTAACAACTTCTAATCGCGAACTGATTATAATCACAAGTTGTGATTGAGGGAGGGCATATACCTAGCAGCCTGCCTGATACATCCTCTCTTTTCGTTATTATTCTGTAATTGCGTTTCTAAGTTGAGTCAATGCGATTGATGATATGTCATAGCTTTTAAACATTCACCAACCATCTTTCTTATTGCACTGCACTGCACTGCACACCATGTGTTCTACCAAATGCCTTTGAACTTTGTCTGCTCCACTAACTATCAGTTTCGTGGGTTTCTTGCAGCAATGGAGATAACTCAGCCTCTGCTAATTCTATACGCCACTGAAACTGGCAACGCCTTAGATTCTGCAGAACGATTAGCCCGTCAAGCCGAAAGACGAGGCTGCCCCGTTCATATACTTTCCCTGGATCAGTTCGATCCGGTAATCACCTTTCGTCTACTTGCTGCGTTTATTTGTGTTAAGCAATACCAACTTTGAGAAATAACCCAACAATTGCTTGAAACTTATGTTTCATATGATGTTTGTCTATTTATTGAATAGAATAGGGGATGATGATATTCCGTATAAAAACCTTTCAAGTGCTAAAACTCATGTATATATTATGTCACAAAATATCTGTAATATAATTATTTGCTTTCTTAAATTATTTTTCCTCTTCTAACTTATACATATTGCTTGTGGACTGAACCAGAGCTCTTTACCTCGTGCAAAAATTGTAATTTTTGTCGTCTCAACTACAGGACAAGGGGACACTCCAAACCCCATGAAGGTATGTTAGTTATTTGCGCATCAAGTGTTAATTTTAATGTTTTAGTGTTTCTTTCTTTCTTTCTTTTTTTTTTCTGATTTTTTAACTATGATTAGGCATTTTGGGCATTTCTTTTGCAAAGAAGTTTAGGTCGACAATGGCTAGAAAACACAAGCTATGCGGTCTTTGGATTGGGCGATTCGGGATACCAGAAATATAATGTAAGTTATCTAGTTGTTAATATATGCACATTTAGGGGTTGGTGGTCAGTTTAGGGCTCAAACTAAACCAAAAATCGAAAATTTGGTTTTTGAAAACTGTTTGCTTTTGTTTTTTTCTTCCAGTTTTTGCCATTTGGGCTTGAAACTTTTGGGTCAAAATTAGATTTGGCCTAAAATAATGAATCTGGGCCTGAATTTTTCGTGAGTTAATGATTTATTAATTATTACACATTTGGGTCTAACATTTTGGCTACATCATTCATTAAGTTTTAATAAATTACTGAACATTCAATAAAAGAAAATTCAATCCGTCAATTCAATGACAAAAGTTGGTTTTTATGGCTTTGTTTGGGTAACAGGTTTAAAAGGCAGTTTGTTTTATTAAGTTTCCGCCCCTTTTAGTAATAAGGAAAAGAAAGCCTCAACCAGAACCGCATTCCTTTTGCGTGCGGATGTAGCTAAGTTTCTGACTCTATGGTCATAGTTTCCTGCTGGTACATGGAAAACCAAAACCGAACAGAAATTCAGTTTTTCCTGGTTTGGTTTGTTTTTCAGTAAATGCAAAGCCGAAACCAAACCAGAAATTTTGTTTTGTCAGTGTCGGTTCGGTTATGAGAGGCAGTTGTTTTTAAGGTTGTTTGGTACATGCAAAACCGAAACCGAACTAGAAATTCGGTTTTTGAAAAAACATAAAGTCAAAGTTGGTTTTGGGTTGGGTTCGCTATATCATACTTGTGATTTTACGGTGGTTTTCTTGTATTGCCTTTAGTTGGCTTGTATATATCATGTATCTTAATTTTTGAATATCCAATTTCTTTAAATATGTTATTAGTAATAACTTAAATATGTCTGTTTCGTTTCAGTTTGTGGCAAAGAAACTTGACAAACGACTTGCAGATCTTGGTGGAGCATCAATTATTGAAAAAGGGTTGGGAGACGATCAACATCCTTCAGGGTATTTTGGTCATTTCCATTATTCTCATATTATATATCAAATAAACAAAAGAGTGCGTATGATGTTTTATGCAGGTATGAAGGAGCGTTAGACCCATGGATGTCATCTTTATGGACTATATTATATAATCAAAATCCACTTTTATTTCCAAAAGGCGTAAATATTTCTGTTTCTGATATTAAGACCCTTCATCCACCCAAATTAGACATCACATATCTAGATTCTCATGAAGTATATTCACAAACTGAAGGACAAATCGGTAATTAGTCTCTTTTAGTTTCGTTTCACAATCTCATGAAGTTTGGGTTTGGTATAAACGAGCTTGTGCTAGAACTAAAAAAGGAATAATTGTGCTATATAAATCTGTATTTTTTGTTGTAAAAAATCAAAGTTAATATATGTGAAAACAATAAAAAAATAAGAAACTTTCGGGTCAAATGGTTTGTGTTCGGCTCAATCGGCGAATATGCGTTTCATGTTCGGCTCAATCCGCGAATATGTGTTTCGTTTTCGGATTCACGTGTCTGACACGGTTTTCGGGTTCGGGTCGTGGCGAGTTGGACTCGCACCCACAAACACGACTTGTTAACACTCCTATTTTTCTACTTATGTGCTTAATCATTCTGGTAAGTTGCTGATAATTATGTTTTTATTCGCAGATTTGAAGTCATTCGAGAAGGAAATAATAATGTCTCGGACAATGCTGTCTGGAAAAAAGTTAAATGACATGAATAAACCCGACTGCTTTTTGAAAATGGTAGCTATTAATCTATTATTGTTGTTATTATTATTATCTCAAATTTATAAATAAGTTGTATTTATTTTTAACCTAATTATGAGAATTATAATTTATACCATGTTTTTATTAATACAGGTGAAAAATCATCCATTATGTAGACCGGGTTGCGGAAAAGATGTACGCCATTTTGATTTTGAGGCGGTTTCATCTGTAAGTAAGTACGTTAGTGGTCCGTTTTTATTTAATATTTTATAATTGTTCAATATATTTTTTCAGACTATAAATTATGAAGTTGGTGATGTTGTTGATATTCTCCCTGGACAAAACCCTGAAGCTGTAGATGCGTTTATAAACCGTTGTAATTTAATTCCCGAATCATATATTATTGTGAGCATCGTTTATTTATGCATGCATTTCACATGGGTTTCCTTTCCTTTTACATGCATTTTTTCCAAGAAATTCTAGTTTTTGATGTACATGCAGTTATGATGATCTGGTGTGTATATGATCTAATTTTTGGATTTCAGGTTAAACATAAAAATAAAGACTATTTTTGTGATGATGGTATAATAAACGTTCCAATAAATTTGAAAAGATTTATTGAGTTGACTATGGATATCGCATCGGCTTCACCCCGACGTTACTTTTTCGAGGTAAATAGATTTAGTTGTTCATCTTCATTAACAAAATGATGTTTAACATGTTCGTTTATTATAAACGAACGGTTCATGGGTGTAAGGAAACGGACATAACTGAGCTACACCAATTAAAAGAATATGGCGGGCCTAAAAAAATAATAAAACTAAAATAAATTGTTATGAGCCTAAAACTTGTAATGAATATATATCGACGAACATTAATGCACTTAAACATGTGTAAACCAGTGAACATAAACGAATGAACGTAAAGAATGAACATAGTGAAAAAACGAGAATGAAAGAACAAGTTTCTTCTCACGTTCATTCATTTAGCAAATAAACTAATGCAAACGAACTTCCCGCCAAACGGTTCACCGAAGGTGGTCATTTTTCGGAGTGTGTTATATCTCTATATAGTTATAACTTATTAACATATTCTAAAAATAGCAACTTTCATGATATTCTCTTTCATTTTTCATGCATTTATTTTCACATTTAATTTACACGAGCCATTTATTCATATAGGTGATGAGTTTTTTTGCAAGTGCTCAACATGAAAAGGAAAGACTCGATTATTTTGCCTCACCCGAAGGCCGTGATGATCTTAACCAATACAACCAGAAAGAACGAAGGACTGTTTTAGAGGTAAATATTAATAATTATTAATGATGCATTAGCAAAATCAATATTATTACAATATTATGTAGGTGCTTGAGGATTTTCCATCGGTTAATATGCCATTCGAGTGGTTGGTGCAGCTGGTTCCGCCCTTGAAAACACGGGCCTTTTCAATATCTTCTTCTATGTTGGTTCATCCTAATCAAGTGCACCTCACTGTGAGCATAGTTTCATGGACCACACCTTTCAAGAGAAAACGCAATGGTTTATGTTCTAGTTGGCTCGCTTCACTCAATCCTGACCAGTGTATGCCTTATCTTTTAATACATTATGTTACATTTATCACTAATGTTAATAAATTTTTTAACCTGCCTAGTGTAAGCTGTGTTTTACCATGTTGCACTAGTTAGGGTAGTGCATGAAACCGAAATTAACTGATCCGTAACTGAAGGAAAATAACTTAACCTAATAAAAAACCGATGGATTGAGTTTATCTTCCAATGGTTTTATTTTATATTTCTTAATAACCAATTTTTCGGTTCGGTTTTGCTATTGGTCAAAAACCAAAATCACCGAACAAAAAAAAAAAATTTTCAGTGATTTACAAGAAATTAATAAAGGGTGTAGCCCGGAAATTTTAAATCCAAATGTGTGATAGTCAATTTATTATTACTTAACAAAAATTTTGGGTCCAAAGTTTTAGATTCAAATTCATTATTTAGGATATATTTTTCCAGCCCAAAATAGTAACACCAAAGAAACTGAAACCGATAACCAATCGGTTTTCAGTTCGATTTGAAACCGAAACCGAATAACCAAATTGAGTAACCTTACTGATTTGGTTTAGTTGGGTTTTCGGTTCCACCAAAATAAAATTCCAACCTGAATCCAATAAACTGCATAACCCAAGAACTGAACTGATGAACACCCCTACAGTAAGCCTGGCAAAATACATGGGTTGGGTCCAGTTGGATGAAAGATCAAACTGGCCAACTGGGTTTGGGTGAAAGCTGGTTTTGAGCAAAATGAGTTCGGGTCAAAACGGATGTTTCAAATGAATAAAATAGTCTTGAGTTGAAACAAGTAGCTTTTAGAGAAAAAAAAAAGGTTATCAAAATAGGCTCCACAGAACAAAATATTAGAACATCATTAACATGTGAGTGGTGTTATTCAACAGGCGTCTGCATACCCGCATGGTTCCACAAAGGCTCTCTTCCCGCACCCGACCCCTCACTCCCGCTCATCCTCATCGGGCCCGGAACGGGCTGTGCACCATTCCGTGGGTTTGTGGAGGAACGGGCCTTGATGGATAACAGCCCTGTCCCAACTTCCCCAATTCTTTTCTTTTTCGGATGTCGAAACGAGCAAAACGATTTCTTATACAAAGATTTTTGGGCATTGCATTCACAAAACAGTAACGTGCTTTCTGAACAAAAAGGGGGCGGGTTTTATGCTGCGTTTTCAAGAGACCAACCGAAGAAAGTGTATGTTCAACACAAAATGCGTGAACAGAAGGCGAAAGTGTGGGAGTTGTTGAGTAACGGGGCTGCAGTTTTCGTTGCGGGTTCTTCTAATAATATGCCGACAGATGTGTTGGCGGCGTTTGAGGATGTCGTGGCGGAAGAAGGCGGTGTGGGTAGAGATGACGCTGTAAGGTGGTTGAGGATGTTGGAGAAGGGTGGGAAGTACCATGTTGAAGCATGGGCTTGAGTTTTGGTTGGTTGGAGATTTGCTATTATTTTTATTTTTATCATTTAATATTTTTTTTTGTTATATTGTATAAGATTAGACAGGAAAAACTGCATAAATGAATTTTGCAACAATTTTTTAAAAGTGATTTAAACGATGTGTAGCACAATAGTTAGATATCCAGTTTATACATTATAAGGTTTGTTGGTTAAACAAAGCATTTGGGTCATGTAAACAATGGTATGGATATGCTTTTGTTTATGTTTATGTATTTATCCGTGTGAAGAACAACACAACACAACTCCTTTTGCAATAAACAACTTTTTAATTGGCATGTAAATCAAATTTAAATCTTCAATTCGTGCCCTTAAAAGCATCCTAACAAACTACTTTTCCATTACAAGGTGAAGACGAAGAAAACCGACAAAGAAGCTAAAATCCATCATCCCTGAGGAATAACACAACTCTTTCGTATCTAAGCAACAACCAACTTTTATAATGACACGAGGCTATACTGACACAACTTAGTGTCACCAATTTCACATATAACTTTTCTATTAGTTCCGAATACATAAAATAGAAGATTTGCTCAGACCCACATATCCATCTCTACACACATAAATCATTTGAACTTTTATTAAACTATAAAAATATTTATATACATTTAACTTGATAAATACTATAATTTATAAATAAATAAAAAAAAGACTTTTTTACTCAAATTATTTATTTTATAAATTAAATTAATAATTTAAAAAAAATAATGAGAAGAGAAATAGAATGAAGATGGTGTGATGGGGAAAGAGAAATAAAATGGTTGCCTAATTATTGAACATAGGTAAATAAAATAAGAGATCAAAATACCCTTACAATATTTTAAATAAATAATGATCTGTTTTAATTTGGTTAATACAGTAAGTTCTAAATTTCTTACAATTCAAGATGATTCTTGAATGAAATCAAATATATATATATATATATATATATATATATATATATATATATATATATATATTATAGCTGTTATAATGGCTCAACGTGGCTTTAATAAAAAAAAAGCTCGGGTAATAATACCCCTCAAAACTCACTGACGACAATAATCTGGGGGTGGCGGCAGTGTTCACCGACGACACGCGTCTACCAGGAAATTCTAAAAGCGTATCAGACACAAGGTACAAACGGCAAACAAAAGTTACAAAAATATTAAGCATCCACAAAGTTAATAAAGCATGTGCAATTCTTGATGCACAATGTACAAGACCATATGTGAAAAGTCTCCTGAAATTCTAATTTTATAAATTTTACAGCCAAAGTGTTCAACCCAACACCTTTATAGCTAATTTGGTGAAGACATAGGACCTAATTTTTTTTATGTGATTTGGTAACTTGGTTATCGAGCAATTACTACATGCTCACGTGCATGTGTTTTAATATAAAGAAGATTGACGTCCAACTTTTATCAGTAGGTCATTTTAATCTAGTTTGGTCTTGGGAGTGTGTCATGTGGGTGACCGCACAATGCCCAAAATGTTGGTGTGTTCTCTTCCCACTAACCCTTTGTTTCATTTGTGATTTACACATCTCATATTGCCCAAAAAAAAGCAGGGATAACAGTAAAACTCAAACCTATTAAAAAGCAAAATGAAGGCGAAGGCGTTAAAGGAGTGTGACTACTACACTGCCAAATATGCCGAGTGTGCTACGGGGAGAACCTTTTCTGTTGTTTGGAAATGCCGTGCACACGCTAAAGAATTGAATAATTGTCTTCATGATTAGTAAGTCCATTCTTCATATCTTTTACCATGGCAAATAGGTCCTGTATCTATGGGGATGCTGTAAGTACTGATTTGACCTGCAAATGAATTGACAGTTAACTGTAATTTTGGTTGCAGCACGAATGACAAAGTGTTGGAAGAAATGAAGAAAGAGTATGCACTTCAAGAGGAGTCCAAGAGACCCGTTGGAGTCTAACTACGTTGTTGTTTCTTTCCTAGACGATGTTTATGGTTTGTGTTTTGTTGTTTAGTTTGGCATTAGTCATTTGCCAAAGTGTCACATGTCTTAGGTGTGGTATTAAACCAAGTTAATCGTTCAATTTGATGTTCTTGAGGCGTGAAGGTTGAGATGGATTGATGTTATGTGGATTTTTGAACAAACCAGCAATTGATGTTTATGCTTTTATCTTTTCTTTCAACTAAAAATCCCATCTTTCTTACTGCACACCATGTGTTCTACCAAATGCCTTTGAACTTTGTCTGCTCCACTAACTATCAGTTTCGTGGGTTTCTTGCAGCAATGGAGATAACTCAGCCTCTGCTAATTCTATACGCCACTGAAACTGGCAACGCCTTAGATTCTGCAGAACGATTAGCCCGTGAAGCCGAAAGACGAGGCTGCCCCGTTCATATACTTTCCCTGGATCAGTTCGATCCGGTAATCACCTTTCGTCTACTTGCTGCGTTTATTTGTGTTAAGCAATACCAACTTTGAGAAATAACCCAACAATTGCTTGAAACTTATGTTTCATATGATGTTTGTCTATTTATTGAATAGAATAGGGGATGATGATATTCCGTTTAAAAACCTTTCAAGTGCTAAAACTCATGTATACATTATGTCACAAAATATCTGTAATATAATTATTTGCTTTCTTAAATTATTTTTCCTCTTCTAACTTATACATATTGCTTGTGGACTGAACCAGAGCTCTTTACCTCGTGCAAAAATTGTAATTTTTGTCGTCTCAACTACAGGACAAGGGGACACTCCAAACCCCATGAAGGTATGTTAGTTATTTGCGCATCAAGTGTTAATTTTAATGTTTTAGTGTTTCTTTTTTTCTTCTTCTGATTTTTTTAACTATGATTAGGCATTTTGGACATTTCTTTTGCAAAGAAGTTTAGGTCGATAATGGCTAGAAAATACAAGGTATGCGGTCTTTGGATTGGGCGATTCGGGCTTCCAGAAATATAATGTAAGTTATCTAGTTGTTAATATATGTACATTTAGGGGTTGGTGGTCAGTTTAGGGCTCAAACAAACCAAAAATAAAAAATTTGGTTTTTGAAAACTGTTCGGTTTTGTTTTTTTTTTCAGTTTTTGCCATTTGGGCTTGAAACTTTTGGGTCAAAAATTTTGGCCCAAAATAATGAATTTGGGCCTGAATTTTTCGTGAGTTAATGATTTATTAATTATTACACATTTGGGCCTAACATTTTGGCTAAATCATTCATTAAGTTTTAATAAATTACTGAACATTCAATAAATGAAAATTCAATCCGTCAATTCAATGACGAAAGTTGGTTTTTATGGGCTTTGTTCGGGTAACAGGTTTAAAAGGCAGTTTGTTTTTTTAATATGGAAAAGAAAGCCTCAACCAGAGCAACATTCCTTTTGCGTGCGGATGTAGCTAAGTTTCTGACTCTATGGTCATAGTTTCCTGCTGGTACATGGAAAACCAAAACCGAACGGAAATTCAGTTTTTCCAGGTTCGGTTTGTTTTTCAGTAAATGCAAAGCCGAAACCAAACCAGAAATTTTGTATTGTCAGTGTCGGTTCGGTTATGAAAGGCAGTTGTTTTTAAGGTTGATTGGTAGATGCAAAACCGAAACCGAACTAGAAATTCGGTTTTTGAAAAAACAGAAAACCAAACTGTTGGTTTTGGGTTGGGTTTGCTATATCATACTTGTGATTTTACGGTGTTTTCTTCTATTGCCTTTAGTTGGCTTGTATGTATCATGTATCTTAATTTTTAAATATCCAATTCTTTAAATATGTTATTAGTAATAACTTAAATGTGTGTGTTTCGTTCAGTTTGTGGCAAAGAAACTTGACAAACGACTTGCAGATCTTGGTGGAGCATCAATTATTGAAAAAGGGTTGGGAGACGATCAACATCCTTCAGGGTATTTTAGTCATTTCCATTATTCTCGTATTATATATTAAATAAATAAACAAAAGAGTGCGTATGATGTTTTATGCAGGTATGAAGGAGCGTTAGACCCTTGGATGTCATCTTTATGGACTATATTATATAATCAAAATCCATTTTTATTTCCTAAAGGTGTAAATATTTCTGTTTCTGATATTAAGACCCTTCATCCACCCAAATTAGACATCACATATCTAGATTCCCATGAATTATATTCACAAACTGAAAGACAAATAGGTAATTAGCCTCGTTTAGTTTCGTTTCACAATCTCATGAAGTTTGGGTTTGGTATAAACGAGCTATAGTAGGGTCTGAGGAGGGTAAGATGTAGACAGCCTTACCTCTACCCCATAAGGATAGAGAGGCTGCTTCCGGTGAGACCCCCGGCTCGATAGTAGTTTTGCATCAAGCCTTGGACATAAGGCACATAGCACTCAATCATCGGGACACCGGCTGATCGGTGCATGTACCCTTGTCTTTCGGCTATCAACGCCACTACATGATGCCTGATTAACCGTCCGTCACTTTTAACGTTATTTTCACGAGATTAGTAAAATAACGTCAAAATTAGTGCAATTTCACTTTTGCCCACCCGAGGGTTCACACATATATACATCATATGTGCGCACCGCAAGCAGGGCTATAATTTAAAAAAATATAAATTACTTATATGCAATGTATCGTGCATATGCAGCCTATGCTAGACTCATAGTGATTAAGCTTTGAAAAATTTAATAATGTGGGAATTAACGTTAAGAAATCATGATTAAGCATCATACGAAAAATGACCTTTTTAACAGGGTGTCACGTTATTACATTCCTTCAAAATAACATAAAACATAAATAACAAGATCTGATTATCTCAACTTGATTCCTCCTTTTCTTCTTTGGCCTTCCAACCTAGGATTAAACACACAAAACCATAAACTTATTTTACACCTTGTATGATAAACTTATTAATCTATCTTGCTTACGATTTGCCAAATTTCTGATAAAAAATATTTAGTTTAAATATTAAATTAGCACCTGAAACATTTGAGTGATGCCCGATCCTCCAGCAATCATTCCAAATGCTTTAAGCTTCTAACATCACTGGGTCGATACTTAAACCGCCCATGGAAATAACAAACTTGGCAGTAAGTTTAACTTCTTAGATTAGCAGTAACTCCAATGTGCATAAAACTTAATTAGCTTTAAATACCATTGGTAGAATAACACAAAAAGCATCATAACAAATTCAAATGCAAACTGTTTTCACTACTAGTCAAATAAGCTTATTATAATATGGCATCTACGTATGTTCACAACTTAAACCAAATTATATGAAAATGGGTCAATTTAGAAAATAAGAACTTGCCTAACCTTAGGTCCCTTCACAGCCAAGTAGTCAACTTCTTTCATCTCTCTGAAGTGGTGTTGTGTTTGGGTCGCCTGAAGAGAAGAAGGACGGAAGGATGTGCATCTGACGCAACAAAATGATGGCCTGTACACGAGCTAAGGAAATACACATCAGTGTTCGAAAAAAGTTGACTTGACATTACATAAAAGAGCACCTTACTTCGTAGACACGCATGTACAATAACAAAACATTATACCCTAAACCAGCAAAGCAAATTTTAACACACAATTGTATAATGAAAAAATACTTTAGGGTGACGCGATAGAAGCCATTGCAGACTCGAAGCAGAAAGTTACATTGAGCTGCTGATAAAAGTTTAGTCGATAAGCTTTTGTTAATGAAGCTATGTATGCTTCATTAGGTAACAAATGTACGCATGAATCGTCTACTCTAAATGCATTAGCCTTTTAACAATTTGGAACAAAGCTATGTATGTATTGTCTAGACATCATGCAACTAAACCCTCTATGAATATTTTCAATAGGAAATCGATCAACAACATGTGTAAGTTTTCTTAATCTAAGACTATGTGTGTAAATGTTCGCTCTCTACGGCTTCCCCATATACGAGTAGTGACAAACAAAAACAATAATCGACAATTTCATGCCCGCGTTTCGAAGCGCCGGTAAACCAACTAATTTGAATAAAAATCAATTAACACAAACTGAACATCAATTGAATTTCAATAAACTACTCAACATCAACAATTTTGCAGTTGAAACCAACCAAACGATTTACAATGAAGTGGCAGGTAAGCGGGCAACAAGCTGCGCTGCAACCCCCTTTTGGATAGCAAACTCAATCCTATTAAAAACAAAGTTTTGATTCTTATGCGATGTTCTATGCGATGTTCTTAAACGGGCCGGAATTTCAGCTAAAAAGGAGGCTCCCGTAAACTTTCTTACGAATCCTCTTGAAGGAAGATCTACGTTACGACCGGCCGATATTCTTGTTTTTGGGTGGGTAGGGGGGAAACATGCTTGTGTGGATCTCACAGGAGTCTCCCCTCTTGTTGGGCTAAGGGACAATGGGTTTGTTGCCTGTCAGGCAGCATTGAAGGCGGCCTCGGGTAAGGTTGTTAAACACGAGAAAGCTTGTTTGGAGAATCAACATGTGTTTATCCCCTTTGCATTTGACACTTTTGGTTACTTAGCTCCAGATCCCATGGACCTTCTAAACAGAGTTCAAAAAGTCATGCATAGCAATTTATCAGCTCATAAGAACATCAATTAGCATATATTATTCAATACATAAGCAAACGAATTTTGTAATTTGATGAATCCTAATGAGATCCTTAGTGATTTTAATTAATTATATTTTATGTTTAAATGTGGTTTTTTATTATTTTATTATTTTTACTTAAAAAAATAATGCTATTCATAAATAAACATGAGGAAAAGGGTAAAACCGTAGTGACTTTGAATGAGTATTTGATACTTAAATCCTCCCACATTGACAGCAGGGCCGCGGAACACCGCAATAACATACATGGGCATGATCGGGCACTAGGGGGCAAGTGTGGAGGTGATCATGAAAAGTGGTTTGAAGTTCTTTAGTATTTCAGTTTTCTGGTTTTTCCTCTAGACATGTTTATTTTTTTGCCAACCCCATCCTGATCAAAAAGACGGAAACAACACTTGGCTACATTTATTTAAACTTTAGAGCCAATGAGCTCAACATATACAACTTTAACCACTATTTTAACAATTTATATCATTTTAGTCAAATTTTTAAAACAATTAAATTAAACTTATAATAACAAATAAGAAAATGTCACTGTTTTTTTTATAAAATAAAATATTTTAAACATAAATTACAAACTTTACAATATGCAAAGTTTGTAACTTATATGAGATGTAAAAATAATATACAACAAAAGAAATATTATATACTCCACATTATGGTTGTGCATAATTTGATTCGAATTCGAAACATTAGAAATTCGTTTCGATTCGAATTCGTTTTTAAAAAAATTAGAATTCAATACGATTCGTATTCGAGTATAGTAAACGGATACGAATTTATAATTTATTATTTAATTTGATTCGAAATTCGATTTCAGAATAATGTCTATACTGTATAATAATAAATGTTTTCTCTTGTCACGTGTCATTCTTTGGTACATTCTTACCTATTAATTATACATTAAACATACATATTTTTTTTAATTAATTTTGATTTTTATAATTGCTTTTACAAAACGTATTTTATTTAAAAAAAAGTTAGGTTTGTTTATTAAACATTTTTATAAATTGAACATTTTTCATTAGTCAACTTCTCTAATATGAATTATATCGTTTTTTTATATATAAAATCATTTACAGATATATTAATTATTTTAGCCCATAAAACTTACTCAAGTTCATTGTTAAAAACACGTGGATCTTTAACTGAACCTGACCCGTCTTCTTTTTCTCTGTAGTCATAATCTCTTTATTTCTATCCATATATTGCTAATCAAAACCATATCAAATCTCTTTTACTTCACATTCTTCGACTAATCGGAAGTTTTCTTCCACTTATGACAGGTTCCTTTTGTTCCAATTGTATCAGTTATATTCTCATAATACTATCCTACTTTAGTTACCATATTTTTAGTGTATCATCTAGGGGTGTCACTTTTACCCGAAACCTGAAGCCCAATCTGAAAAAGCCCGTAACCGAACTAACCCGACTCGAAGAACCCGAACCCGAGAAAAGACTAACCCGAACCCGAACCCGAACCGAAGTAATTGGGTTGGTTCTTGGGTTTGATTTATAAGTTTTGGGTCAACCCGAAAAATGCGAATAAACTTTTAGTTTTGAAATTAAATATATTTTTAGGTATAATAGTTAAGTCTTAGCCACTAAAGTTATCAAAATCTGGTTTTAATCGACTGCTGTCATTCTAACTATTATAGATCGATTGTTTATTATTAATTTACGTTTTCCATTTATTACTAATAGCAACCGAAATCGAACAACCAAATCACGCCCAATTGAATACGATTATGGTTCGAGTTAGTTTTACTCATCTTTTGAAGTGTTTTATCAAGTTATTTTGGTTTGTTATTTGATTATTTGCTTTATAAGCAAAAAAGAATAAGTTGTTTTAATTTTAGTCTTGTAGTTTTTAAATTTTTTTTTTTTTTTTTTGATTTATAGGATACTCAAAACCCGATTAACCCAACCCGAAAAAACCCGAACCCGAATTACTCGAACCCAAAAAACCCATGAGAGATTTGGGTTGGGTTACGGGTCAATATTTAAAACTTTGAAACCCGAAGAACCCAACCCGAAACCCGAAGAACACCCCTAGTATCATCTAATGTTGTATGGAAAGAAATATTTAAAGATTTATGATTTATGATTTATTTTTTAAGTTTGTAAATTATAGTTGCAATTTAACTTTGTACTTATTTAATATAATACTCAATACGTATTTAATGTAATACTCAACTTTACATTATTCGTTTATAATATTTATATATATTTTTTAATTTAAATTTTATTTATCGTAAGAAAGTTAATGATATACTTAGGATTTGATTGTGAAAGTGTTTCACAAATAAATGAAATGATATAACCCGGTTTAAAAGCTATTTGGGTTCGGTGAGACTCATGACCCAACTATAAAATTGATTCTTAATTATAAATAATTGTTTTAAATAAACAAATATTAATTTTTAGTATATCCATATTTTATAGGATTTTCATATCAAATATGTGGTGAGATTAAATTTTAGTTTAACGAGATGTTGTAATCCGTTTAAGAGCTATCTAGGTTTGGTGAGATCCATACCTATAAATTCAGGTCAAATGCATGAGAAACTTCCATTTACAAATAAAATAATCTGGTGGCTTGAGAGAATATAGGGAGCAACAAGAGAGATTTTAAATGTTTTGTTTATATACATATTTAAGATTCTTTTAAGTTGTTCAACCCGTGTAAGACACGGGTACCTAACCTAGTATAAATATATATAATTTATATATACATATGCATATATATATATATATGTATATGTGTATATATATATATATAATTTTTTGTTTGGGCTAAATCCATAAATATAAAAAATGTCCATTACAAAATATTTAAACTCTATAGCACATATTATTATTTTTTATCCCATATTATTTGTATTTTAATTTTGAACTTACTATTCACATGGTATTGTAGCAACTTTAACTAATATTTGTGTACTTTACAATCATGATTTTGATTTTTGAAATTTTTAACACAGGTGAACTTGAATCAAATCGAATTTATTCGAAATTGGTCCGTATCCGATTCGAATTCGAGTTTCAAATATGAATTAAATCGAATTTCGAATATGGTATATAATATGAATACGAATCGAATAATTCAAATTTTATTCGAATACGAACACTAGCAAAAAAATAAATTATTCGGATTATTTGATTCGATTAACTTGAAAATTCGTTATTCGATTCGATGAACACCCCTACTCACACAACATTTTTTTTGGGGGGGGGGGGGGGGGGACAAGAAACCAAACAAACTAAAAAAACGAACCGAATGTTTAGATTTTTAAGTAATTATAAGAATTCAATATTATTTTCGGCCATTTTTTTTGTTTAGAATTTTCAAGCCCAAATAATAAAGGCGAACCAAAAATCGAAAAGTCGAAAAAACTGTAACCGAATGATTTTTAAGTTTGGTTTTATTACCTTAGAGCATTCTCAATCCATTCCCTAAAATTATGTGAGGGTGATTTGTAAATTATATGGTATGGTTATGAGTGGTTGTGAGTAGATGAGATAGAAAATTTATACGAGAAAGTTAAATTTGGGGTTTCACTGTAGATACTGTATAAGTTTTTAATATTTTCATAAATTAGCTGTGAGTGAAAGAGAGAGAAAATATGATGATAAACGTATATAAAAATATTATTTAATTAAATAGGAGAGAAAAAATACAGATAATTTTATGATAAACGTGGATATAGAATGCTCTTTGCTCCTAAAAAAAGGTATAGTATCATCAGTATCAAGTGTCAAACTCATCAACAACCAAGATTTATTTGTTTGTTTGTTTCATCAAGATGCTGCTGCTATCTTCATTGAATCTGGGTTACAAACCCAGATTGAATTCTTGTTCCACGGTACCCAGCAGCCGTAATTTCAGCGAATCAACCACATTCAGAATCACAAACCCTAAACCCGCAATCGCCGCCGCCGGAACAATTTCAACGCCCCCGCCGGAGGTTTCTCTTTCATTTCTTCTCCCTAATTAAATGTATGTATGTTGTTTTGAAAGATGATATTCGTTACTGGGTTTCCCTAATTCATGTAGAAGCTTGGAGTGGTGGTGAAGCCGATGGAGAAACCGAGGCTGGTGTTGAAGTTCACATGGATGGATAAAAACATGGGGTTAGCCTTGGACCAAGTGATTCCTGGTTTCGGAACCATCCCGGTTACCCCCTATTACTTTTGGCCAATAAAAGATGCCTGGGAAGAGCTTAAGATCATGCTGGAGACCAAACCATGGATTTCTCATAAACAAGTCGTTGTTCTTCTGAATCAGGCTACTGATATCATTAACCTCTGGCAGCAGACCGATCGCTCCTGAATCCTTGAGCTTTTATTATTGTAACAATTGCTCTCTATAGTTATAATGCGACTTGTTGTATCGTTGTTTGAAGCATCATTGACTAATTCTATGTGAAACAAACCGAAACCCCCTATTAATTGTGAAAATTCAAATTCAGAAAAAATATTTATCAATAGTTGCTGCAAGCGGTAAACAAATGATAGGTTTAGAATCGATTTTTAAACGTATAAAAATGATGTTACCTTGTGTCTACCTTGAAGTTTATGAAGGTTACTTTTAAGTAAATTTGGTTACAAATACTAAGCTGTAAATATGTTAGTAAGACTTAATTGGTAGCAATGATGGTAAGTCTTTTTAGAACGACTAGCTTACGTACTCTTAATCCGTTGAAGTTTATGAAAGTTTTAAGTGAATTAATCACGTTTGACTTCAAACACACCGACTAATAAATTATCATTTTTGGTTAACGGGTTAAAATTGACTTTAATGGGTCTAAAGTGCCGATCTTAGTTAACAAGTCAAAACTGTTGTTTTTTCAAACGGGTTAAAATTGTCATTTTGTGTTAATTTTCAAAGTCAGTTGATTCAAGAAATCAACTCTTGAAAAATTCCTACCAATAATTAATGGGACATTTATTTAACTTCATGTTGTGAAAATCATGTTGATAATTAATGGAAATTTTATTTAACATCTTGTTGAAAAAATCATGATGATAATCCAATATTGCAAACCTTTAAAATAATACAAAAACTATCATTTGCAGTAAAGTGTTAACGGGTTACCATTTTGTGAATGGGTCAAAAACTCAAAATTAGTAAACGGGTTAACAGTAATTAATATTATCATTACACTATAAAGCAATAGTGACTTTCAACAAGTTTCAACCATTTCCTCTAATTTTACCCATTTAACCGGTTTTAGAACAGAACACATCCCAAAACCGACCCATTCATAACAAACCGGTAGCCATAGTTTCTATAGAATATAAAGTGTGACCTAAGCAAGTAAAGATCATTTGCTACGTCCATATATCATGTTTGTTTTGCAAATTTGTAACTTCTACCTTGAAAATGATCATATAGTGTTGTAACGAACCGAAAGAGGCCTTGTTCTTGTTCCTTCATTGAGCTTTTATCGGACAAACTGACGGTTCACGAACATATAAGCTAACGAATTTTCATGTCCGTGTTAGTTCGTTAAGGAAATGAACTTGTTCCTGTGTGTTCACGTTTATCCGTTAACTTTCTAAACAAATGCTAACAAACATAAACGAAAACAAGCGGACATATATTGATTTGGAAATATAAAAGAACATTATTAATTACAAACATTAGACATAACCATCCAAAAGATAAATCAAGTTTAACTAAATAATATCTAATTAATCGAACCGGATTTATTTTTCATGTTTGTCCGTTTATTAAACGAACGGATGCAAAGAAACTTCCCACTGAATGTTCAATTCATTTACAGCCCTACTTCCACATGAAAAAATCTCCTAGGCATCACAGCAGCAATCTTTAGTCACTATCTACCAGGTCAATACCGCCACAAAAAAATGCGGAAGGTCCAAACACATAGGAGGAGGCAATCATCACACAAATTGATATCCTGCAGATAATCAAACCCAAAAAAAGGGTCAGACCAGGTATATGATTCACAAATTTCCACTAACATAACAACAGATAACTGCTACAAGGGGAGTTAGCAAACCAACTATAAGCAAAGTAAACCAGAGTCCAAACTTGACTGAAAAAGATTATTACAAAAAGTCAAGGTCATAAACCTGAGCCCTTCCAACCTTCTGCCAAAAATTAGGAACAAGTATCAAGGATAATAACCAATACAATCCCACAAATCATGGCTGGTCAAAGATGAGATATTCACTCCATAAGTTATGTCTTTCATATAATTGTAATCAAATGTATTCCTAAAATTAGCTACTAGTTCTTGTATATCTATCTATTATAATAAAAGACTACTTAATTTTGTCACTTGTCAATCTCATAGACCTTCTTATCTTTTTTTTCAACCTATTTTAATAATGGTCCCTTATCTTTAAGGCATTTTAATACATGAATTCAAGTTTATTTTTATTAAAGGTAAATCATAATTAATTCATTCATTAACATTAATGGTGAAATAAGAAAATAAGGAAATTTTAGCATTGAAGTTGCAGGCCTTCAAGAATAAAATTTTCAAGTCACGGATAATTGCAAATTAAAGAAAATAAAGGTGCATCATTGTCGAGGAATTTGGATTTGTATGGTAATAACTACAAATTGTTTTTAAACTAGGATTCGAGCAACGGTGCATAATATTTTATATAAGGTTAGTTTCATATTTAGATTTAAAATTTTCTCATATGCACTTGAACTCAGGAAAACATGTATTTTCTTAATTTTCTCTAAACATTTTATATAAATATTGCAAACATGGAGAACATCTATTACATAAATCTGTGTTTAGCTTTAATTAATTAATTAAAGTTGAATATTATAATTACAATCCATATATATAACGATTTACTGTATGAACTAGATGTAATTTATTTATTTGACTTTTTATGTAATATAAAGGGTTTTAGTTAGAAGAAGATCAATATTTAGTTTTCAATATTTTCTTCTATAGCTCAGACCCAAATGCTTCAAAACTGTCACACCCCAAAGTGCGAATGTTACAAAAACATATATTTTATGACTTGATTTATACCTTTTTAATACATTTAAATATATTTAACTTAATATAACATGCCTCATAAGACAAATTACTTAATTAAAAGCATTCAAATTCGAAATTTTAAATCAAAAAATATATTTCAATTCCATCCCACTATTTCGCTTTCCAAAAATTATTTAGGATATTGAAACCTAGATTCATAGAATATCGTTTTCGTTAGGTTTTTACATAATTTCAATATTATATTAACTTACTAATTTTATTTTTATACAAATACAACGAATTGAGGTTATGTTAGTCTTTTCAGTTGGTTGATATATAATTAAAGTGTTTATTATGGTTTATACTCAAAATAATAAAGCTATACACAAAATTTTAAAAAAATTACGGTTATAACATTTATTATTAAAATCTCTTATAAAAATTTATTATGATTCACACCTTAATTATAACGCAGCTTAATAGAAATATTTATTCTTTTTATTTTTATTTTTCTTATTCTTTGTAATTTAATCATGTTCCTCATTACATTTCAATGATATTCTATTTTCATACTAATTGTAAAAAAAAATAGTTAATTATGTTAAAAGTTATTTAGCATGCTTTCATAAAATCCGAGATCTTTGCTTCTTCTTCTTCTTCTTCTTTTTTTCTCTATAAGTTGTTAAAATTTATATATATCGATTAATTAAGTATTTCAACAACTTTCCATAATATGAACTAGTATATATATATATATGTATATATACACGTCTTATTGTAATAGACAAAGTGTGTTTGATTATGCTCTTCTAATAGTGTGATTGTTTATCATCTTTTTGTTAGACCCCTCGATCTTTTCCGACTTCTGATCACTCTTCGATAACTTGGACACCATAATTAATCACCAAATATAATAACAATATAGAGACAATATATTGAACAACCAGAACTTTAGATTGATTAAACTACAACGTATGTTGATGATAATGATTACAAAACCTTATGGAAGTTCTCCTATATATACTACTTGAAAGGACGTGACGTTTCATAGAACGGTTATAAGATAACCGTCTGTAACTGCCGTCCCTATATTTAAGCAACTGATTAATGCTTGTTAATATGCAGCCCAACAAATATTAAACAAGCCCAAACAGCCCCTAACGGGCCTAAAACAGTTTCTGCCCAAACCGGGCCCAGACACAAACGAACTAGAAACAAACAAAGTTAATCGTACTTGACAAAATAAACGAAAACACTAAATACTAACAACAAGCCCAAACGAATTAAGGTTAACATTTCCCCCCCTAATTCATTTATCCTTCAATTTCTTCACTCGGTTGGATCGTCATTGATGAAAGTGTAGGCGAGATCATCTTCATTTGGGTCCTCGATATCCAAACCTGGATCCCTTTTAATCTGAACTTGAGCATTCTTCGACCCGCATGGTCCAAAACCTGGTGGAAAATTCCCAACTGTACTCGTACTATCTTCCCCCAATACTTGGCTTGCAACTTCCTTCCCTTTGCTTGTTTCCCCAATCTTTGCATCACTTTTAATGACGTGATAATACCAATCTATTAAATCAAGGTTTTTCACGTAGGCCAGCTTTAAAGTCTTTCCATCACCAAACTCATATCCCAATTGAATAGCCATAAGATCCCATTTATGTTCTTCACACACGTGTTCATAACCACCTTCAACAATTACCAGAACATATAAATTCAACACATCAATCTTCTTACCATTCGCCAATACCGGTAGACATTCCTGGGGCTTCTCGATCTCCAAATATTCTTTCATAAACCAACTTATTAATCTATCGAACTCTTCTTGAAATATTTCTTCATTCTTGATGAGCCTTTCATGTATTTTCACCAAATCAAGAAAATTTATAATACTTTCTCGTGAGATATCTTCGTCAACCTCTTCAATAGACAAATAAGGGTCACTTGAGAAATATTTCTAAACATTGTCTCTAAGGATATGATGTGTAACATGGGGTTTTTCTTAACGGCTTCCAAATACCTTTCCAAAGCCTTCTTTGCCTTCACAAAACGAACCCGTTCCTTCTTTGCAGGTTCTTCTTTCGGTTCCAACTTAATTTCCTTTTCATGAAACGAACCAAGTTCCTTCATAATCTCATCGAACTTCCGATTATATGCCTTAGATTGCTTCATCAATCTCCTTGAAGTGACTCCTCACTCCGGTCATGTGATTACTAGCACCATTGTCTAAATACCATAGACTTTCTTCTGTTGACGTGTGCTTCTTGGGTTGGACTTCACCCTCGTTCAACAGGACTTTTTCACTATCATCCACAGTGATTGCCATTAACAGTGTTGGCTCTTCATCTTCTTGCACCAAGTTTGACTGTGCTTCACCAACATTCTTTTTTGGACATTCCCACTTAAAGTGTCCAAACTTCTCATAATTGTGGCATCTGACCTTTCTCTTGTCGAACTTCTTCCAATTCTTGTTCTTCTTAGGTCTGCTTGACGAGCCTTCTTCCTTAGGACTTTGCTTGTCATTCCATTTCCCTTTCGATGGGTTAAACTTTCCTCGTCCACGATTTTCAAATTGCTTATCTCGGCCTGAATTGTTGTCGTGGCGTGTGTACAACAATCTGTCTTGACCATCTTCAAGGCCTCTTTTCTTGAGCTTTATCCGCTCTTCATAAGTCTTCAATTTCCTGACGATTTTGTCGATTGAAACTTCATCTATGTCGGTACTCTGTTCTATTGATGCAACAATCTGGATAAACCGATCTGGCACAGATTCTAAGAGTTTCCATACAATCATGGGTTCATCCAAGGATTTTCCCAGTTCACTTGCCTTTGTAGCAAACGTGTTAATCCTCTCTATGAAGGTGTCTGTTGACTCGTCCTCCTTCATCTGCATCATTTGGAACTCCACCATTAATGATTGTAAACGAGCCTTCTGTACTCGTTCAACACCGACATGTCTCTTCCTTAACGCATCCCACACTTCTCTTGTTGTTCTGCAACTTGCCACTTGCAGAATAACAGCCTTCGGTATCGCATGATACAGGTACGCAATTGTTGCCTTGTCCTTTTGAACATCTAGTTGTGTACCTTCAGTAGGTTCAATCATTTCCCATAATCCGTTCGCCTCAAGAATCATCTTGATTCGAATTGCCCAAACAGTATAGTTTGTGGACTTTAAAATTGGGCATTGATAATGGGTCAGCGATCCTACCCCCTTTGTGTGTTACCATTGCGTTGTTATCCAGATGTGACTCCGAATTTGACATCCTCTCAAATCGTATAACTTCCACCTTGACTGACTCAGGTTTTCACAATCCCCGTATAGACAAACCTACTGGTTCTATACACTAAAAATACAATATTCAAGAATATAATTTGCAAATATAACCTGAATTTTGTATTAACCGATAGAACGCCAATCTTATTCCTTCAGTCACCCTTGATTATGCGAATCTTATTCCTTCAGTCACCCTTGATTATTCCTTAATCGAAACTCGTTCTAAAAAACGTGTTATACGTACTGACAAACCGAATTAGCCCTGTATATCCTTCTTCGGTTTAGTCCTTCAACAAAACTCCTTTTTTTGTTGGAATCGATCAACCTATGATCTTTAACCTCGGTTTCTGATTCGTACCTGTAACAAATCACCGTTGTGCCCGCCTTTATTTACCGGATATCGCCGGATTTTCAATAGCCCGCAAACACAAAATACCACGATGCCTCCTTAACTTCCGATTACCCTGCCGAAAAACTCTATACCGACGCCCTTTTTATACCACCGAAAGTCGCACCGCTACCCTTAACAAATTTATCTCTTTATTTGTTGAATTTAGAAACTGGAATTCACCACCGCCACTAATCCTTAGCGTAATCTTCAAAAACGTTGCCACTTACATAGGAATATAACCAAAATTTTGTTATTGAAAAAACCGGGTTCGTCGGAACCGAATACCGCCGAATAAAACCACACAGTTGGTTTTTTTTTTCTTGTGTTAAAACCTTTCAATCCACTGCCGGAACAACACTTGGAAGTTGACTACTTTGCCAAGTGGTCATAAGGCGATTGGTCTGAAGTGGGTGTTCAAGACGAAGAATGATGATAAGGGAAACATTGTGAAATACAAGGTAAGGTTAGTAGCAAAAGGTTACGTTCAAGAACATGGCATAGATTTCGATGAAGTATTTGCACTAGTTGCACGTATCGAAACTGTTCGGTTAATCTTAGCCTTGGCAGCCTATCATGGCTGGTAAGTACATCATCTGGATGTAAAGTCAGCATTCTTAAATGGAGAATTGATAGAAGAGGTCTATTTCTCACAACCTGAGGGTTTCATAAAGCCTAAGAATGCGGGAAAAGTATACATGCTTACTAAAGCATTGTATGGACTAAGGCAAGCATCACGTACTTGGAATATGAAGTTGGATAAGACGTTGAAGTCGCTGAACTTCAAGAAATGCAATCTGGAACAAGCAATGTATATAAAGAAGTCGAAGAATTCTACACTGATCATTGGAGTTTATGTTGATGACTTGATAGTCACGGGCACTCCAAAGAAGGAAATTGACTTGTTCAAATCCCAAATGGAAGATAAGTTTGAATTGAGTGATTTTGGATTGCTAGCATATTATCTAGGGATTGAAGTTACCCAAGTAGGGGGTGAGATTGCAATAAAGTAGACAGGATGTATCAATAAAATCCTGGAAATTAGTGATATGGTTAACAGTAACGAGACCAAAATTCCCATAGATCCGGGAACAAAGTTAACTAAGACTGAGGGAGGCACTTCTATAGACTGCACTCGATACAGAAGTCTAATCGGGAGTCTAAGGTACTTGTTGCATACAAGGCTTGATTTATGTTACTCAGTGGGATTGTTAAGTAGATTCATGCAAGAACCTATGGATCATCACTTGAAAGCTGTTAAACAAATGATACGCTACATCAAAGGAACGAAGGAGCAATCATCAACAAGAAAGGAGGCTGCAAGATAACTGGTTATAGTGATAGTAGTTATGGCATTAACACAGACAAAGGAAAAGGAACTACTGGGCTTGTATTCTACTTTGGAGAATCTCCTATAACCTGGTGTACACAAAAGCAACAAACGGTTGCGTTATCATCATGTGAATCAGAATTTATGGCAGCAACAGCAGCAGCATGTCAAGCACTGTGGCTAAAGCGCTGACTTGGAGAACTAACTGGTTAGAAGGAAGAGAAGATAACTCTGAAGGTTGACAACATTTCAGCAATAGCGCTTATAAAGAATCCAATGTTTCATGGAAGGAGCAAGCATATAGACACACGTTATCATTTCATTAGAGAGTATGTGGAAGACGGACACATAAATGTGGAGCATATTAGCGGTGAGTTACAAAAGGCAGATATTCTGATAAAGACACTCGCAAGAATCAAGTTTGCAACTATGAGGCACATGCTCGGTGTTCAAGATCTACGACAAGAAGATGATCGTGATTAAGGGGGTGAATGAAGCGTTAATCACTCGTCATCAAAGTACAAGGGTCGTATTGTAATTAGTTATAAGTATGTTTAAGTCATACTTAAACATGTATGTAAGTATAGGGGTTAGAGTCTCAAGTTGTTAAGTTTGTAACTGTCAATAACATGTGTCTGTATATTATGGTTCTTGAAAGGTTGCAACCCTAAAATCACACCTCTTGGTGATCTATATATAGGGGCAACATCAGTACGTTTATTTCATTCAATCCAAGTTCAAGTTATTCAAGAAAGATTGTTGTTCATTATCATTGTTCATCTTATCAATTCTTTATCAAAGATCCAAGATTGGGCCAACACTTTTCCAAATCATTCAATTCTTGTTAACAAGATCCCGGGATAAAAATTGACAAAGAACCAGCAAAAGAACCACGGAAATTGCAGCACCCTGTTCATTATTTGATATTGTCTTCTTAAAGAATATCAGTTAAGTTTGGTTTGTGAGGTCTAAATTTAATCATTTTTATTTAATTTTACATATTATTTTATTTGGGGTTACGATAAAATAAATGAAGCTAGTTACTGATTGACTGGATCATGAAAGATAATATATATTTATTTGAAAAGAAACCAGGGACAAACATAACATTGTTGGCTTGTTACCTGTTTGAGCCAAAATGCTTCAGATTCGACATCCTAGCAAAAATATATAATGCACACCAACACTAATGCCATGCAGTCTTTTCCTCATTTCCAAATATGTGGCCAATGTTTAGTCTGACAAGTTGCTGTCCCTAGCTATATGTTCTAAGTTGACCAGTTCTGGTGGATTGCATCTTATAATTTTGGGTCTTGATATTAGGATGGCTGCTGATTTGGATCAAACCACAGTTGCTAAGAATAGTTTGAAACTTGTAATCTGGTACAATGATTAGATGGCTAGATCGCCAGGAACCGTTCGATCTATCCTGGTTGTTCACTCAAAAACGAGAATAAGTTTGGTGTTGGGGTTTTTCTCTGTCACGCACACTTTCTCTATCTACAACAACTTGGTGGAGAAGTAAAATGATCTAACAACTTCTAATTCCATTCTTTTATACATGAATTTGTGATAATAACACAATCAACCCACGCACTTTTAAAAATGACAAAACAAACCTCATCCTTTCTTTGATATCTAAGGTGAATTGAATTTGGGATGTTACATTGCTGGAGTTTCATCTTTTGCCTAGAAATGCTCGTCTGAACTCCGAAGTCGCAATCGTCACCATTACGATGGAAACCTAGCAGTTGCCTATGCTTCCTTTGCGAGACTCATCACGTCCATGACAAAATCAGATTTAGAGGACACAACATGTGACCGATGTTCATAGGTCTCAATGAGTCGAGCCGAGAATATGTCGCTGCCGATTTCAGCTTCCGCCATAAAAAACGAGACATCATAACCGACAATTGCATCCTCTATCGTTTTCGTTACCACTTTTGTGGGATCTTAAGTTTTTGTGTTGTTGTTTAACCACCATATACCACTTCTACTACCGACACTATTGCCTTCACAAGGACTCGTCAAAAATCGTAAAGCCTCTCCCCTTCGGTTCTCTCTCTACGATGTATTCTCTCAATAACATTCTTTCTCATTTACTCCACTCTCTAATCTATCGTTTTGCACCATTATTGTTCGTCTTTGAAACTCAATGGTGTGTTGGCTGGATGTGGGTGCGATGCGATGGTGTGGTGGCTAGATATGGGTGCACTACATTGGTTGGATATGGTGCAATGCGGTGGTTTGGTAGTAGTGGGAAGAGGATGGTGGCAGATGGCGGCGTAGGGGTGGGTGGTGATAATAGATTTCAAATTTGTAATTAGTAAAAATTGATGATGAAGCTTGCAATATGTGGAAACCACAGGGATCAAACATGCAGTTAACTCTATGTTTTATACAAGAAATATTTATACTATGCTAACTACTACTAAGGGGGCGCACTCTCGTTTTTACTTGCTCTTCTAGAACCAAATGCCCAGGAATCTATCTACTATTATAATAAATAAAACTTATTCTACCATCTATTCAAAATCTTTCAGCAATTGAGTGCCACGGTGGCAACTCATTAGATAGTCTATTCCAAGTATTTCTGCCTTAATTAATTGAAGATTCCAATTTTCATTCTTGCAATTACTTTGGTCAAAATTCCTTCATCGCCTCAAACCCTAAAAAACCTTTCGCTTCACCTTGTCTAATCATAACTGCGATTTGAGAATCAATCTAGAAAGATTAACGCGGAGATAGCGATTGTAAGTATGTTTGTGATTGAACCTCTATGTTTCGTTTGTTGGTATTTCGAGCAGTTATGTTGCTTTGATTAACTAAGAAGACAGGGGATTTCATCGGAACCTTAATCTACCCCTCACCATTGTGCATTGACGAAGCTGATCAATTGGATTGTGCTTAAGTGTAGTTTTATGAGCAAAGGAGTTTCATTTTTTTCTTCCGTTGGTCAGCTTTTGTATAAAATTTGAAATGCTAATCATTTTGTGGTAAACAATAAATCAATTTAGATTCTCATTGCTATGTAGATAAATAACCTATATTACTTGTGATCGATGTTGCCTACACAATCATAATGATGCTAAATGTAGAGAAAATGTAATTAAGTGGCTAAAATTGAGCCATCACCACTTTGGTGGGATGGTAAAGGCTTTGGCCTTTGGGTGAGAGGTCCAGGGTTCGATTCCTGGCATTGGCGGTATAATGTAAATAGTAGGAGGAAAGCTTGAACATTTAAAAAAAAAAAATAATAATAATAATATAGAAATTGAGTTTCTCTTATTGTTGCACAGTTATCTAAATCATATTATTGTTAACCTTTCAATCAAATAATATTTAAAGATTATTTGCATTCTGTTGTTCAATGGAACCTTTTAGGCTCACACGTATTTACAAAGCACTTTTTAGTAATACTTAACATAATGACACCTGCATATGTGAAATAACTGAATTACTTTATATTATTAGAATTGGTTTGCTTGAGGTGCAGTGTTGTAATTGAATTAGCAATAGTTGATGGATTGGACCCTCGTGTGCATCACTAAGTCTAGCCTCTTTTAGGTTGCACTGTTTTTTTTTTTCTATTAATATTGATGTAGATCTTAGAAAGAGAAAAAAATAGACATACTTAAAATGAGTGAACTCAGAATCTTCAAGTGAGTTATTCATTTGGTTGTTTTTTGAATTGCATTTTCTACAGGTCACATCTGATCTTCATGGTCAAAACATTTTGAAATGTTATAAGGTTTAAAACTGTCGCAAGATCGATTTGACATTCTCTCTTTGTTGGGGGCATTTATTTCAATTGACAATGGTGGAGCAAAAGATATTTTGGTGGGATAATCGTTTCATTTGCGGGCCATGATGGACGTGTTATGGGTGGGGTTTTGCTGTAGCTGCTGGTCCATTCAGGTGGGATGATCGTTTCTTTGACGGATCCTGATGAATACTCTCTTAATTTTTATCAATCTGTAAAGCTCGATAAGATTAAAATTTTTGTAAAAATTATCTTGTCCAAACATCAGTTAAGGTTTACGAATTTTAATTTTCCTAGCAAGTAAAAGAGACTATTTTGCTATTTATTAACTTCCAGATTGTAGACTTATATTGCTCTATGTGGTTGCAGTGTTATTTCAAGAGAAGATCAAAGTTTTTCTAGATCCAGTTGGGATCACCATTATTCTTACATTCATTTGTAAGTATTGCATTCATGCCCATTTTCTAATTATTTTATTTCCTTTGTAGTTATTAATTTTTTGATTTGGTTTGTACTAATTTTAAGCGGATTTAATCCTTCGAGAGACTTTCGGAACATTTAATGGGCATCATGTTATTGTTTCAATGGCTATTATTTTAGATAGCAAAAAATTTTAGAGGGTATTTTTGTTAATTAAAAGTAATGTAGTCAACAAGTAATATACCCGGGATACACAAAATTCTATATCCCACTTATTATATATCAAAATTAATTGATTTTGTATATTAGACTTTGAAAATCTAGATTTCTTTAGTTAACGAACAATACTTGCACCGCAAATGGGGCCGTTAAAGAAATTAGCAATCGTTTGCTTTCCATGTTTCTAGAATATGAGAGAATACCTTAGTGCTTAAAATGTTGACAATAAAAGTGGTCTGTGTAATGGAACAAGATTTCAGAAGACTTTGAAATTGTGTTATTAAAGTTGAAGTCATATTCAGAACCAATATCGGAGATCACACTTTTACTTCAAGACCAAATCTTATACGCATTAGATAAAAGAATTCTCATCCAATTTTAATGAAACCAGTTTTCGCTTGCTGTTTATTTAACAATGATGATTAATAAAAACCAAGACCAATCACTTTCGAGAGTTGGTTGTTTAAACATCTAGTTTTCGGTCATGGTAAGTTGTATATTGTGCTGTCTAGAGTTAAATCAAAGACACGTTGAAGGAACTAATTTTTATAAAGATAATAAACTTTCAAATAAAACTACAAATGCTACGCATAAAGAAATTTTTTAAAGCTTTATGATAACTTCATCATGTAATTTTGTTTTGTCTTATGTAATTTAATTTGTAATTTATTCGACTTTAGAATACATCTTTATATTTATTCATCAAAATCACAATATTATTTATCCAACTCTCACACGGGTCACTAACCTAGTTATACTATATATAAAATTAAAACGCTTTTCTACTGTATTATTAACAATTTTGCAATTTTAGTCCTTTGATATTTTAAGAATACATGTTTTGGTGTAGTGTAGCATTGACTTTTATATCTTTAGTCTCTTGAGATTTTGAGAACACATTTCTTTCCTTTATTAGTGTTTATAATTTTTTGTGCTTTCTTCATCGCTTTTACACTCAGCTTCGACCAGTACATTTTTCTCCGATGATTATATGTTGCTTTTGGTTATAGTAAAATGTAAAGGATGTTTATGTGATTTCTGTAGTTTGATTTTTTTTTATTTATTATTATTATTTTTATTTTTTGTAGAACGACGTTGTTGGCTTTAGAATAACTTTCTTATGTTTTTGTATTCGCATTTTGATATTAGAGCAACCTAACCCGGGCGGACGTGTTAACCAACATGACAAGAAAGTTTTAATTTTATTAAAAATCGGCCAGCACTCGGGGAGCGCGGGTGTAACCTGCCGGCTGAATAAACTCCAATAACCAACACCTACAACAGATAAAGCATCGGGGAAAAAAACAAGAAAGAAAAATTGCCACAAGCTTTAATGAAGGCCAAGGCCATTGTGGATGGCTTTAGGTAAATATTGCACAGCACCTATAAACGTTTTATATTAATACATCAAATATTGTATTATAGTTTCAGAAATTTTAATTCTGCAAAAATACAATCAAGCATAAGAAAGGTAAAAAATAATACAGATTATTAATAAAACATAGATAAGTATTTGAATATGTTTTATTATTATTATTATTATTATTATTATTAGCAGCAGCAGCAGCAACTTTGAGTACTAGAAACTCAAAGCTTCACTACTTCTGGGATGTGCACCGGGTACCGATCAACGCAATCATCCCACGGACCGCCGGTGGGAGTCTTGACACTCCGGTTACACTTCCAAACAGCACTGTTACACTTGAAACCACTTCCAAACGCAATTTGCCAAACCCTATCACCTTTCTTCATCCTTCCTTTCGATTCGATGTAGCTCAGCTCATACCACAGCGACGAGGACGACGTGTTCCCAAACCTATGCAACGTCATCCTCGAAGCTTCAACGTGCTCTGGGGACAACTGTAGGCTCTTTTGTAGCTCGTCTATTACCGCCCTCCCGCCTGCGTGTATGCAGAAATGCTCGAACGCTAATTTAAAGTCAGGAATATAGGGCTTCCATTTTCGATTAAATATTTTATGGCCGATTAGGGTTAACAAGAAAAGAAGCTGTTCGGACGCCGGTAACACTAAGGGACCGATTGTTGTGATGTTTGATTTGAGAGCTTCACCTGCTATCTCCATGAGATCTTTTGATAAACTCATACCAAGGAATCCTTGTGGATCCTCCTGTTGGTGGACACATGTATACGCTCTGTCGTCCGAACCTTTGTGGGTTCGGACGACATGGACAAGTTTGTACTTGGCGTGGTTCCTTTCCTGTCGTTTATTGGACAGTAGAAGCGCGGCCCCGCCCATCCGAAACAGGCACATCGGAACAAGCATTGCTCGCTCGCGTCCGGGATAATAAAATGGACTAAGAACTTCAACACTAACCACAATTGCGTTAGAATTCGGATGAGCCTGAAGCAAGTGCTGAGCTAAATCAATGGAGATTATTCCAGCACTACACCCCATACCGGCCAGATTATAGCTCTTGATATCATTCCTTAACTTATACTTGTTCACCACCATTGCGGACAAGGATGGGCTCGGAGAAAACCCGCTACAATTCACTATAAGAATATCGATATCGTCAGGTTTCAAACCGGTTCTCGCAAACAGGTTATCAATGGCGGAAAACAGTGCGTATTCGGCTTCAACTCGAGCGTCTTTCATGTTAGGATTAGGCGGGAGGTAATGATTAACTGGAGGCAGACTCGTCTCTTCTCCTAATCCGGAACGTTCAAGAATCCGAGTTAAAAACTCAGCAGCCTTAAGGTTATCCTTGAGGTTCAACCTAGTGTGTTCCATAAAGGTTGAGAAAGGGACACGAAACATTACCGGAGCTTTGTAGCATGTGTAATCAACGAGGTAAACTGATTGGGGTTTTGACATGAAGTAGATTGTTGTGATAATAAGGAGGATGAAAAACACAGATAATATTATTTGAACAAGATCCAGTTGGAAGGAGATATCGGATAAGATTTGCGGCATTTTGGGAGCTAGACTTAAGGTTGAAACAATAGCGGATGGTGAGGAAGGTTGAGAGGGGAATGCTGGGAGATTTAAAGGCGTGAATGTTGGGTTTTAACAAGATTATCAAAGTCATAAAACCTTACTTTTACCAAAAACGCAGCGGATAAATGTTTTAAATCTTGTTAGTTTATGGTGTATAAAACCAATTTTATACATGCAAAACCCAAACCCGGATCCATATACGAAATACATACTATCAAACACATGCATGTCACTATAAGTTCATGCATGTTAAACTACCTTTCAAGTAAACCAAAACCGGGTGAAGAAAGAATGATTGAAAGGCAAGAACTTGAATATGGAAGCTCCTCAAGCTAGCATACCCCAAGCCTCCGACAATACACCTTTGTTTAGCTAGGATTCACTTGAAAAACCAACTCCTCCTTGATGTTCTTCCTTATGGCCGAAAATGGGAGAGAAAAGGAAGAGAGGAATGTTTTGTTACTTGCAAAAATGTTGTAAGAATTAATGAAAGAGAGTTAGGGAGTTAATGGAAGCACCACCCATGGCACCCACTCATATCCAATGCGTGTCTCCACTAA
>NW_027501071.1:0-45576 GCF_021521415.1 Bidens hawaiensis | reverse complement strand
TCGATCGAATAGGAACACGTTCGATCAAACAGGAACACGTTCGATCGAATACAACACGTTCGATCAAACAGGAACACGTTCGATCGAATACAACACTCATTCGATCGAATACAAAACTCATTCGATCGAATGAGTTGGAGACCATTCGGTTGCTTCCCTATTCGGTCGACTGGACTTGTTCGATCTACGCATTCGATCGAATGGACTGATTCGATCGACTGGTTCGATCGAATGAGTCTGATTCGACTCCTTCAAGCTGGGCGACGGAGAAACCCACGGGTTTTTCCAGATTTTCCAGATTTTTGACCCAAAATCGAAGTTTTTGACATGGAAATGCTCGGGATTGAAAGGGCTATCGATTCCTAGTACTTTTAAACACAAAAGCTTGCATTTTGACACCAAAACAAGGCGGTTTTTGACCCGAAAACTCAAGTTACGAAAATGGGAGTTTTTGCTCGATTTGAGGTCGGAAATGGTTATGAAAACGGATGATTTTCGAGAGGGACTTACCAAAAACGATTAGGAACAAGATTGTGGACTCGGATTTGTGATTTGAGAACTTTCTCTTTCTAGCTTCTCTCTCTAGAAATGAGAGTGTTTGGGTGGGTGTAAGTGAAGGAAGATGGTGAAAAATGGTGGAAGTGTCAAGAACTTTCGTTTATATACTACGGGTTTGGTTAGGCTCGGGTTGGCTTCCTACGGGTTGAGACAGGCCGAGTTCATAAAATAACTAAGCCCAAGACCCGTTCCTTACTCGACATTAAATAACTAAAACGTGAAATTACTAAACATAACTTTCTTTTATTTATCAATATAAAAATTTTAGGATGTTACACAGATTCATTAATTTGAACCTGCCAGTATCCAGATTTTAGATCAAATTTAGAAAATATAACTGCATCATGCAGTCTATCCAATAAATCCTTTTTATTAGGTATTGGATATCTAATCCATTTTAACACTTTATTAAGTGGTTTATAATTTATAACCAATCTAGGAACTCCTCTTTCCTGCTCAGCATGTTTATTAACATAAAACGCTGTACATGACCAAGGAGACTTAGATTTTCTAATTAATCCTTTATTTATTAAGGATTCTATTTCCTTTTTACATAATTCTAAATATTCAGAATTCATTTGGCAAGGTCTAGCCTTGGTAGGAATTTGTCTTTCATTAAAATCTTCCTCATAAGGAAGTGAAACAATATGTTTCTTTCTATCCCAAAAAGCATTTGGGTGATCATTACATATTTGTAAAGAAAACTTATTTTGAATCAATTTTATTTTATCCTTTAATTTAGGATTTTTTAAATTTTCTGAAATAATTAATTCATTTATTTCTTGTTTTAAAAATTCTATTTGGTTTATTTTTGCTTTAATTAAATCATCAATCATATTATTGATGATTCTAGTGATTGGTTCAGAAACAAATTCAAAGGATATTTCTTCACCTTGAAATGTTCCTTTTATAATTTTTTCATCCACTTTTGTTAAAGGAAATATTTTCCTAAAAAATGGTGATCCAAGTATTACTTGACTTGTTAAATCTTTAACAAGAATAAAACTATTAGGAATACATTTATTATTATTACAGATATAAGCATTGGGAAGCTTATAACTTATCTGTAATGGTTTTCCACCAGCAGACCCTAATTTCTGGGTGGTTTTATGAAAATATCTTGAAGGGATTAATCCTTCTTGAATACAATTTAAATCTGCTCCACTATCTAAAAGAGCAGTAAATTCTTTGGAAAATTGTTTATCAATCATTAACTTGACTTTAATATGCCATTTCTGAGAAGTTATTTCTTCTATTTGTTTTAAATAATTTTCTAATTGAAGTTTTGGAAAATTTACATCATTAATTTCCAATTTTCTTTTTTCTAAATTAATAATTCTTTCTTCTAAATTATTATTGTTATTTCTAAGATTATTAATTTCTATTTTAAGATTATTAATCTCAATTTTTAATTCTTCAATACCAACCTGTTTATTTAGTTGATTTCTTTTATTCAATTGATTCTTAACTTCAGCAAAAGTATAAGGTTGAAAATTTTTATTGGATGAAGATGATTCACCTTTATCATTTCTTATTAAGTCTAAAATCATTTCTTTCTTAATTTTTTCATCTTGAATATTTTTTAATAAATCTAAAAATTCATTTGTTATAACATTTAATTCCATATTTTGGAATTGAGATATAATATCATAAATTGAATCATTATTTATCTCATTGTTACAACAATCTTCATGACAATCTCTATTATCATCTGAAGAAGATGAAATAAAGCTTTCATTATCTAAAATGTTTATATCTTCATATGAAGATTCTGCTTCTGATTCATCAGAAGTACTATTAGAATTTATGATAATCTTTTCTAAAGTTTCTCTAAGATTATCATCTTTTATTTCATTCAATTTTTTCTTTACCCAGCAAGTTGCTGCTTTATGACCTGGACGGCCACATTTTCTACAAATTATAAAAGATTTTTTATAAAATTTTTCAAAGGGTTTAATTTCCCTTTTCTTAATATTAATGAATAGGCCATATGGATGTTTTACCCATACTTAACTGTCATCATTGAATAGTATATGGTCAGTACAGGCCACGCCCTAAAAACGCCTTCAATCATCAAAACGGCTAAAACGGGCTACCATAATTCGACCACTACGCATATTCACATGCCTGTTTAGTATGGAACCAGCCCAGAAACACTCATACATATTTCAAAAATTTCAGACTTTTTTTTTTTTTTTTTTTTTTTTTTTTTTTTTTTTTTTGAGACATGGATTACAACTAGGTCATGGTATGAATCAACACTTTAGGAGTTTAGCCTTTCATTAGGCTAAAATTATAAAAATAAAATAGTAAAGAAATAATGAATTGTACCTGGAGTATGAAGTACTTAAAAACTTCAAAGATTTTTATTATCGAATATTTTAACATTAAATATTTATAACCATGGTGAATATGTATTTACCATGCAATTAAAAGATTTTCAAAAATTACTGGAAGGTGATACTTTACCAGTAACAATTTTCCAAATTTACAATTATCTTTAACTGATGTGAATATCACAGATGCTTTAACATTAAATGTTAAAACTAATGGTTACAATTATGCTCCAGGATCAGAAGTTATATGTGTTTGTTATAGAATTTATTACAAACCATTATATACTTTGAATCCTAGATGCAAAATGGTTGATAAACCATTAAATGAAACAATAGTTATAGAAACTAATTTTGGTAAGTCAAATATTACCACTAGAAGAAAAATTAGATGGGAAGAAATAAATTTTCCTGATAATTGGGTATTAAAAGAAAATACCCCATCTCAATCTTATATTGATAACAATCCTTTAGAAATTTTACAAACAACTGAAGGAAATGTTCAAATACAATTTGAAAAAGTTACACCTAGAATAACTAGGTCTTTATCTTCATCAAATTTTCATATATCTCCTTTAGGATATACTGTTAGAAGTCCTTCTAGAGCTTCAACTTCTCAAATAAGAGAAAAATATCCTGAAAATAACAATAGAATTAATGAGTTAAGAATTAATTCTGATAATATAGTTAGAGGAATTAATAGACCTCAACAGGACCCGGAATTAACCGAGTCAGAAATGGATTTCTCTATATCATGAATAATATAGAAAAAATTGATTTTAGACCAGGTTCCCTGGTAAGAGATAAAATAAATTCTGAATTCCAAGATCCTAAATGGGAGGAATTTAGAAAATGGTACTTAAAAAATTTTGAAATAAAACAATTACTATATTTTCGAGATGAATTTTATAAAGAATTAGAAGAACAAAATTGTATTATTTATTTTGTTCCATGGTTCTTTAATAAGTATGTGAATAGTATAATTTCTACTATTTACAGAGAATATGATTTAGGAGAAAAGAAAATAAAATCTATTTTCCCTCCCCAAACAGGTTTTAAAATTGAAAAAGAAAAGGTAACAATGTATTACCAAGCTTTTCAAAAATTACTGGAAGGTGATACTTTACCAGTAACAATTTTCCACCTAAATAAATTATTTAAACATATAAATTATACAAATTTATGTTTAATTATATTAGGAGAACAATTAGGTTCTATCCAAGAAAAAATTGAGGAAATAACCTCTTTAGTAAAAAATAAAAAAGTTTTTGAAACAGGAGAAGTTATAGCAGTTCCAGCTATTCAACCCCCTCCTGAAATAAGAGATTTTAAATTAAAATCTAATTCTGAAATATCTAAATTATTAGATACTAAATTAGAATTTATTTCAGAAAAAATGAAAGGTTTAAATATAAATACTCTTTCAAAAGAATTTTCTAAATCTACAAATAAAGAAAATTATAAAGAACAAATAAACTTAGAAATTGCTAAGTTACAGAATAAATATGCTAATAAACCTAGCATGAATAAATATTATTATGATAGACCAACTCCTCAAGATGTCTTAATAGAAGAACAGGAGTACATAGTAAATAATTCTTATAGTGGGAAGAACATCTATGAATGGAACATAGATGGTCAAACTGACACCCAAATAGCTAATACTATACATCGAATGATGATGTATTCTACGATATGTAAAGCAAATGGAAATACAGATAAATCTATTGCTAAAATGATAGTAGCAGGATTTACTGGTCAATTAAAAGGATGGTGGGATAATTATTTAACCCTCCAAGACAGAGAACAAATTTACTCTTCTGTAAAAGAAGAAAATGATATCAGTCAAGAGAATAGTGTGTATACTCTTGCTATTAATATAATGGAACATTTTACAGGCAGATGGTCTGATAATTCTGAAAATATTAGAACTCTTTTGCAAAATCTAAAATGTAAAACCCTTACATCATTTAGATGGTATAAAGATACATTTTTATGCAGGGTAATGGAATTACCAGAGAGTAATTAACATCTTTTCTTCCTCAATACTATTTTTTGGAAAATAAGAGAAAAATAAATGTTAATACAATATCATAAATTATATTATCAGTTAATTAAATACAATATATATTTCCACTTAACTATAAATTAAGTGGTTTATAATAGGCCACGCCCTAAAAGAGGCAAATAATTAACATAAACAATACCTTTATAACTTTTGGTGGAGATTGGAGGAACGGGAGTCTGTTGGAACTTGGAACACAAATTGTAAAGAATTATAAGCCGTAATTTTGGAGGATGATGATGATGATGATGATGATGATGATGGTGAATTCGTGATCCTAGTGTTTTTTTAAAGATATCATGTTCTTAGTTTTTTTTAAAAGATATTGTGATCTTCTATTTTCTTAGAAAATCTAAGTTTCTTCTTAAAAAAATAGAACAAACGATTCTTAGCGGTTCTTTCATTCTTTAGCGGTTAAGAATTGGAACCGACCCGATAGCCGTTAGGGACAACATCTGAAACCCGAGACTGACCCGACATTCCATATGGCGGTTCTGAAACACCAGTTTGGTTCTAGTTCCTCGCTTCTGACTGTTCCGAACCGTTTTTTGCTCACCTCTAACTATAATTACACTATGTGAGTTAGGTTAATGAACAATAATTCTTAACGTAAACGCACGTGATGTGGACTAAAGTATACATATTATTATATATAGTTCCCTACTATTTTTAGTACTTTTGAGGCATGTTTTTATTGAATATTATTCTTGATTGGTTCATGTTTGAGGTTTTTAAGGGTTCATGAGACGATAAGCTAATACGATGTATGAATTATAGACTTGAGACGACGAGTAAATCTTTAAGCAAGTTTTATATTAATGAATGTGATACAAAAAATTGCATGTCTTTTATATGTTGGTCATGAGATAGTTGTTTTGGATAAAAATCTGCTAAGGATAATGTATCCAAATCCGTAAAGTGAGGTCTAGTGCTAAAACGATAACAGTGAGTATATTAGCGAAAATGGAATGAACAACATGATTTGTTGCGAGGAAAAACCCTTTGATCTTGTTCAGATCAAAAGAAAAAAACCTCGAGTGATGACAACTCGTCGATCACCAATTTATTAATAACAAAAGGGATATTGGTTTTTAATACTCCCAACTTTTACTCGTTGGATGATATCACTCCCAACTTTCGATTTGTTACCCACCACCCCCAACTTTCACCTTCTTTGTTTCTGGCACTCCCGAACTTAACGGACCCTAACTCCGTTAGTTTTCTTGCTGACGTGGCATTTTTTACACGTCTCCTTTGCTGACATGACACTGTTTATTTAATTAGGTTGGCATGCTTATGTGTGATGTGGGTCCCACATAGCCACCTCTTCTTCATCTCCATCATATTAAACCTATCCATATCCATCACCACCCACCAACCTCTACCAGGTGGTTCTCATCATAGTCATTTGAATGTTTGACGACCATGTGAACTAGATCTGGCGGCTGACGAGAGACGACCATGTGAACTAGATCTGGCGGCTGACGGCGACCACCGACACCCCTCTCCTTCCCAAACAAACCACCAAACATAATAACTGCCCAAAATCCCGCCAGTAATCTTGATCGAATAAGGCACCACACTTAGATTCAAGCAAACATTTTCCGCCGCCACCGTCTCAAAAGCACCGGACTATCGCCCTCTCTCTCTTTATCACTCTTTTGTTGGAGTTGAAGATGAACCAGAGGCGACAAGGAATGGAGAATGAAGACAATCTCTAGGAGAGGAGTGGGTTTCAGGTCTTTAGCGAGGAGTGTTGATGGCGGTGGTCTTCAACGGTAAGTTTCACATAGGCACAAAAAAAATAAACCGCAACACATACACATTTTGTGGCTTTAAAGTAAGTGGTATATGGAATTAGGGCTTGAACTTAAGTGTTGCAGGTGGTGGTTGGTGGAGGTGGTGGTGGCGATGGCCGGCCATAGGCGGTGGAGGTGGGTGGTGGTATATTATATGGAATTAGTATTATTTTTTTAAAAGGTATTTCCATATAAGCATGCCACGTGTATTAAAAATGCCACGTCAGCAAGAAAACTAATGGATTTAGGGTCCGTTAAGTTCGGGAGTGCCAGAAACAAAGAAGGTAAAAGTTGGGAGTAATGGGTAACAAATTGAAAGTTGAGTGCGATATCATCAACGGGTAAAATTTTGGAATATTAAAAACCAATATCCATTTATTTTTTAACGCTTTTTTTTGTATTACGTTACCCCCTGAAACTGTATTACGCTACTCTCAAAAACTTTTGTAACCACACAACTATACCTTTCAAGGTTAAGAAACCTGCAATTTAACCGGAATCTATGGCGTAAGCGTAAGGATATGTTGGAAGAGAGAGAAAGAGAGAGAGCGTGGGTTAATTAAAAAAGAAAACTTATCATTGACCCCTTTTAGTTTAACATAGTTACATATTATACTCTTTTAATTTGATTTGAATTTTAAATCACCTTAGGCTGAGGGGTGTGGGGGGCGCGAGAGGGGGCGCGAGTGGGGGCGCCAGCCAATAATATTGTGACGTGTGGCAGAGAGAGAAAGTTGATAAGATGGGTGTTGGTAGTGGTGCTCGCGCCCCGGGACATGGTGTGGAGGGGCGCGAGAGTGGGCGCGAGCGGTTTTTTTTTTTTATTTTTTAAATGTAGTAAAAAAACGTATTATTAAAAAAATGCAAAAATTATTTAAAAAAACACACATTTTTTTGAAAATTCATATAATAAAAAAAACATACTAAAAATTAAACAAACAATAATATTTAATAATAAAACTAATCTAATACAAGATCCTCTGGTCGCCTCGCCCACAAATGTTCAACCAACTCATGTCGAAGATCCCCGTGTATCTCACGGCTCTTGATATTTGCTATGTTATGAAGTTTTTGTTGATCACTGATTGTGGACGGTTGTGGCGGAATGTCACCTTGGTAGTTTTGGCATATAGCTTTGCCCTCGTCTTCTAACGTCATGTTGTGTAGGATAAGACACGTGTAGACGACGTCCATTATCCTCTCCCGAGTCCAATAAAGTATCGGGTTCGCCAGAACATAATATTGTTTTTTTATAGCTCCAAAAGCTCTTTCAATATCTTTTCTAGCAGACTCTTGCTTCTTCGTAAAATACTTCCGTTTGTCGGCGACTGGATCTGTAAAAGCTTGAACTAACACAGCCCATTCGTTGTAAATACCATCGACCAGATAGTACCCGTACTTGAAGAGTTCTTCATTTGCAACAAAAGATTGAGGTGGTTCAACCCCGTCGATAAGGTCGTTGATCAAATGTGACTGATCGATAACATTAAGGTCGTTATTTGACCCATCAACACCAAAAAAAGCATGCCAAAACCAAAGATCCTGTGACACCGCCGCCTCAAGTATGAGGGTCGGCCCTTCATGATCACCACGGTGGAACTGACCTCGCCAGGCCGTTGGACACATAGCCCATCCAACATGCGTACAATCGATGCTACCTAGCATCCCAGGAAAACCATGTTTTTCTGCGTGCACCTCATATATGCGTTGGATGTCATACGTTGTAGGTTTACGCAGATATCTCCGAGCGTAAGTCGATATGACTCCTACGTACAATATATATTAAAAAATGTAATAAATATTTAATAAAAAGTAAAATTAATGTTTTTTACCTTGGCAGGAAAAATGTAATAAGTTTGGTGTTTTTTGAAGTTGTGTTAAAGTGTTGTATAAAATGGGTAATATATAGGAGTAGAAATTTTTTTTTTTTTTTTAAATTAAGAGCCAACGGCTCATTTAAGCTTTCAAACGGCTCTTTTCACCATTCCCCATGCTCCTCACGCTCAACCTGTCCCGCGAACCCCCTGGCGCCTGCCTCTTTTTCCGCGCTCGCGCCCCTCTCGCGCCCCTCTCGCGCCTCGGTGGTGTGGTGCTCGCGCCCCGGGGCGCGAGCGGCTGTCCTCTTGCGCCCTTTCTCACGCTCCACACCCCTCAGCCTTATACTTAAACATTTCATATTACATATTAATCAAATCTAGTTGTTGATTTTGGTTTATAATTATCTTGTATTTTTTTATTTAATTAATATTTTGTTTATCAATTATTTTTGTTGAGTAAACTCTAAAACTACTGATTATAAGAGTATGCGTTTGATTTGGTCGAATGATATCAATAAAATCATTGTATTATTAAGTTCAAGTTTGAATAAATTTGCAATATTGTTAAGCAAACAAGTTTGGGTTATTTTGACCTGGCCCATATTAAACCGACTTGTTTTGGCGTACCTATTTTTGCCCCATTGATAAAATTTTTGGATTTGCCATAGCAAATGGGTTAACTAGGTGCTAGTATGCGTGGGAACAGGTAACTCAATGTTGGTACGCGCGAAACGTGCTTGGAACACGCCAAACGCATAACCAGGTGCCTAGAGAAAATCGTTACCAAGCTCTACCATACGCGAAATGTGTAATCAGGCCCCGGTAAACGCGGAACCGGCAAAAAGATATTCTTAATATACGTTTAAAAAAACATTTTACTACCCCCTTAGAATTATTGGCTAGATCTGTCAATGACTACAAATCCAATTTGTTAGTAGGTTTATTTAATTCTCAAGTTGTGCAATCATGGTGGGTGTCTGGGTGATGGCTGGAAAATATAACCTACTCGTTTTGTCTATTAAACCTTTTTCACCTTTTCATTTCTTTTATCTTTTGCTTTGATTTTGTTAAATTTGAATTTATTATTTATGTTTCCTAATTATAAAAGATTGATTTCGTTTTGTATTGTCATGTTCTCTTCATCTAAATAAACTATTTTAAAAGAAATAAACATTTTTTAATTGAACAATGAGTGCAATGGTTTAGAGACTATACCGCACTTACGAAATTATGAAAACAAATAGACAAGAGAGTTGGTAATTTCATAACACTTGATTGGAATGTTTAAAATTCCTTCACTTGTATTTAAAATTAAAAAGGAAAAAAAAACATTACAGCCCAGCTTAATAAGAACACATGACCTGTTAGACACTTTATCATCACAAACCTTGATATTTTAATTACTTCTGTTGAATTTTTAGAGTCCTTGAAAAATTTAACATACCATTTCTATAAAATTTTCAAAACTGATTTAGAGTTACGGAACCGACCCCACATAAAGTGAGTCTTCCTCTGTCCTTACCTGCCATGGTAGTATGGTACAACATGTCCATATCTATTCAGCCAAACAAGATACGATACACCACTATATATATATATATATATTTATTATATTAATAAAAACATTAAATATGTAGATAGCAGTTGATGCTTGCATTACATGTCTTTACAAAGAGAAGAGAAGAGAAGCTCCCACGTTACCATATGATGACGCGCCACAACCTCTGTTACCTTCATAATATATAACATAATACAATTGGTGTTTTAGCAGGCTCTACACTTGATGATGATCATATCATATATCACACAATAAACAAAAACGTAATTATTCACAGTCTATGAAGAACTCATCCAAAGATTCTATGGTAATCACTTGATCCCCATCTTTTTGTTTGATGAATGTCTTTGTGTCTATTTTGTCATTGATTTATATATATATACATACATACATACAGAAAATGGCGGATATGCAAATACAAATATATCATGAGAAGAAGTCTAACAGAAGCAGAGGGTGTTTTGGGAAAGATAGAAAGATGGCATTGCAACAAGATGTACCACCAACCTTGCTCTCTCTCACCTTTCACTTTTTATATATTTTAGTTATTGAAATTGTAGTAAATTCTGTTTTCAGGTAGAAAAACTTAAGAAACGGCTTACGCACGAAGAGAATGTTCATAGGGCTTTAGAATGGGCTCTAACCCGACCGTTTGGGCCGCTTCCTCGCCTTCCTCCCTATCTCTCTCCAATGGTAGGACACTCAGGTTCCCTTACATTTTGAGCCACTAATAACAAACAGAAAAATAATCTCAAGAGGTGCCCTTATATAAGGATTTTCTAAATTTGACATATTTGATAAATTTTCGAAAATCACAAGTTGACTATTTGTAATTGATGCTAAAACCATAAATAAACGCGTAAATTATGCTATTAAGTGATCTAAGCTTTCTAGGCTAATATATATGTCTGTAAAAGAACCATCGTTCATAGACATTTGTTTGGAAATTCGTTTATTTATTAAACGAATGAACAGGAACACATGTGTCATTCGTTTAGTTATGTTCGTGAACGTTTGTTCATTTAAATTCCTTTATGTTCACTAATTAGTTTGCATTAGTTTAAGTTCGTTTATTTATATATTCATTTAAATTTTAGGCCCATTAAAATTTCGTTTAGTTTTATGGAAAAATTTTCTAACCATTACAATTTAGTATGTTATTAAGACCCAACGGATTGATGTTCACGTTTACTTTTAATTGGTGTATGCTCAATTATTTTCGTATATTGAAGAAACACTAAGTGAACCCTGGACAGATTATAGATAATCTGGGGGTTAAGTAATGTTTCCCACGGGGATGAGGTCTAGCAGAGAATTGTTCTTCAGGGGACCTGCAAAACAGACACCGTAAGCTCGTCACTGAGAAGGGGGGGGGGGGTTCCTCCTTGTGACCACCCTCCGGCGTGAGAATCAGACTAGATTGCTCTGAATATAAGTGTATATTAAGAGATTGCTAGATAAGATTGAGATATCAGATGATGTCCTTACCATTCCAAGGTGTTGGAGTATTTATAGCCGAAGGTAGGTTTCCTAGAAGGTACAGCCGGCTGAATAGTATTCCTGTTCCACCAACAGTGGACTACGCACAGGCCATGCTGGTTGGTGGGTAGGCTACGGCCAACAGTAAAGGTCGGCTGTATACTGTTCCTTTACTGCCGGCTACGCACTGTTCCACCAACTGTAGGCTGCGCACGTCCCCTCGTAAGGGTTGGTGAGTAGGCAGCGGCTAATAGTGACAAACAGTACTAGAGGGTGCTCCTCCTCGTATTGTTGTCGGTGAGCTGTCACCCTGTGATTGGTTCATGGGCTGCTTTGGTCAATTTGTCTGTTCCGCCCATACCTTAGCAGGTATAGTACGAAAGACCTTACCAAAGCATACGGACTGGCTCACTTGGGCGGGAGTATTCCCGCCTTGCTCATTCCTTCATGTGACTACTGAAGTAGCTAATGCCTTGTGCGTGTAGCTTTGCTGTTAGTGCGGGTAGCCTTCCCTGATGGCTTGTATCCGCAGCTGCGGGAACAGGCGGGGTACTTCACCATTGGGAGGCTTTCCCTGCGGGTACAGCTGGCGTACTGCGCGTAAGGCTCTTTGAGCATGGTGGGTCCTGCTGGAGCAGTTGGTCCTTGCGCAGACGTCCGTGTTCAAGGTGAGTCTTGCGGGTCCAACTGGGCTCTGCTGGGACCTACCTCTTCAAGTCCCCCCAGTCCAATGTTCTTCTCACGAATTATTAATAAGTGAGGTGAACTTTTGGACTTAGCTAGGGTTTTTGAAAAGGGTTTAGTTTTTAGGTTTTCCGTGGTGATTCTTCCCGCGGTTTTCCTGATGTCACGCAGAAATTCCCGACTTTTCTGTTTGATCTTTGGGTATGAAGCGGGTAGGTTTATAACCTCCTCGCACGTCAGGAGCGTTGAGTCCCATTTGTGTGGATTCTCCATGGGGTCTTAATAGTTTTCAACATAGTGATCAATTATGCTAAAACCACCAATTCCATCTTGGAGTTTCAAACTATAGTTCTCGACCCTCCCGTCATGCGGGGATGTTATTCCCGTTTCCGCAAGCATGGCCCAGAAAATCCTTCTTGGTTTGAATTCCCTGCAGAGTGCTAAGTATGTGAAGGGTTTTGCCTTGACACTGTACCCGCACTTGTCTTATGGTTACTTTATTTCCAAGGTATTCCTGGCGTCAATTCCCTGCGGGTGCTAAGTATGTGAAGGGTTTTGCCTTTACACTGTACCCGCACCCGTCTTATAGTTACTTGTTTGCCAAGGTATACTTGGCTTCAATTCCCTGCGGGTGCTAGGTATGTGAAGGTTTTTGCCTTAACACTGTACCCGCATCCGTCTTACGGTTACTTGTTTGCCAAGGTAAGGGGTATTTTCCCGCTTACTTTTGAATCTTTTTTGAATTTTGAATTTCGAAATTCGAAGAGTTGGTGGAAAGATAGGAACAGTCCAAACATCTGAAACGTCGTGCGACGGTTTCTTCTGACTGTGTCAGGACGTGCAGGAAGTTATGGTGACGTGACAGTACATGGTCATTCCAGACGCTTTTTCAGGCGCGTGGGCGCGATTTTTCGGGCGCGTGGCCGCTAAATTAATGGTATGCGTCCTGTCGACAGCTGTTGCCAGCTTGCTTTTTGCCACGTGTCATAGTTTCATTGCACCTTCGTTTTCTCTCTCTTCCGTATTAAATGCATCGTATTAATTGCGATTAGTATATAAAGGGGGAGAGGGTTCTTTGTAATCCACACTTTCAATCTTCTCTTCATCTTTTAAGCGATTTCCGGCGAATACTCATCCTTTTCAGGCAAGCATTCTCCCGAAATCGTTTTCTTCTACTACAAAATGTCTCGTGATATCGACTCTTCAGCTGATGATAAGAGTACTGCTGGTGAGTGCCAGTGTGCTCTGCCTGGCGATCTATATTCGTACGTCGTCAGGAAGTTCATGCTCGAGTCTCTCGAGCCTGAGTTTCCTGAATCCCACCAGACGGTATACGATGCCCCCAGAGGCAAGATCGGGGTTTATGCTGCATTCTTTGTCTATGGGAATCTTAAGTTCCCATTGACAAAGTTTGTTTACCGTGTCCTTGAGAGGCACGGTGTTCATTTGACCGAGTTGCACCCCATGGCGATCGCCAAGATTCACCATTTTGAGTGGGTGTGCCAGATACTGGGTGTTGAGCCCTACGTTGACCGCCTGATGACCTTCTACACTTGGAGGTGCATCCAGGGGTGGTACACGTTGACAACCTGGATTAAGGGTTTAAAGATCTGCGCGACCGAGCGCAGTCTTCGCGCGTGGAAGAGGGAGTTTTTCTTCATATCCGCTCGCGCCATCCCCATTGCCATGAAATTCAAGAACGGGCAAGCACTTCCCAGCCTTCACGCTTCCAACTACCAGGAGGCGGAATGGTTTGCGAAGATATCTCGGGTCCAATCTCCGGTTTACCGGTTTGCGGAGTCCGGGATGGTGATGCTGGGGATGAGCCGAGTGTGGAAGGCTGCCGATGTGCAAAAGATCCCTATCGTCCTCGAATACGGTTTGAACTCTGTTCCTTACGGTATGCTTCGTCTCTTATTGTTGATTCTGAATTGCCTCTAACTTTTTTTTTTCCTTTTTATTTCAGAGGGGAACGACCTGCAGTCGCTCCTTATTCCGCGGGAGGCTGATGGTCCCGCACGGATGGGTACTCGCGCTTTAGACGAGAACGAGTTGCCCATCCTAGAACAAACGGCGGATCGGTTCGTGGAGGTCTATCCGCTAGGCCATGAGATCCTTAGTGCCCGTCGGCCAGGTAAGGCGCTATTCGACCCTCGCCCCCTCAATGTTGAAACCTCTGCTGGAATTCCTTTAATCGTATGTTCTGATGAGGAATCCGCAGATGGTCCTCCGTTGGTGCGGAAGAAGAAGGCTGCCGGCGGGAAGGGGAAGGAGAAGGCCTCCACTGCCGATCCAGCGCCTCGGTCTGATTCGGAGGCCGAGAGCGAAGAGGTGGCGGGGAATCCCGGTGGTGATAAGACCACCGCTCCGGAGGTTGTGATTGTTCCCTTCGGAGAGCCAAAGAAGACGACGGTGACCGGCGCAAAGAGGCCGGCTCCATCGGGTTCGTCCACGCCTCTCCGTACCTTTAGGCTCAAGAAAACCCGTAAGTACAAACTTCCTTTAGCTTTTATCTTCATAGCTTTATCTTTTTAACACTTTTCTTTTTTACGCAGGCGTGGATGTTGACGCATTCCAGGGTAGAGCTCCAAGTAGTACCTCCCCGCCAATGACGGTAGGCTTGGTCAGCCTACCTGAGGCGACGACCCGGGCGCCTGCGCCTGCTTCCGCTGGTCCAGTTGCTCATTCCTTTGAGCCAACTGTTCCAGCCGAGATGACGTCTCCGCCGGCGGTGAGTGCGATTTTTACAGCTTCCTTCACCGAGCCGGCGGTTACCATTGCTGCGGAATCCGCGGCAGCGACCGCGGCGGCGACCACGGCGCCCCCGCCATCGGCAACTACGGCCGGTCCATCAGGTACGCGCGGGGCTTCCCGCCAATCTTTGCTACCTTCCCATCTGCCTGACCTCTTGGATGGATTTCCTTTGGGTTCAGGTGATGGGTTCGGCGGCTATCGGCCTGTTATTGACCCTACAGGTGCGTAGGGTTCTTCTGGCCCATTTTATATATATATTTTTTATCATCTTTTCCTAACTGCTTTGTTTTTTGCAGTGTCGGATTCCAATGAAGTGTATGTTCCACGATGGAACATTCGCCGAGGAACAACCCTTCGCACCCCTGTGGAGTGCGTGGAATGGGCTCGTCACGCTGCTCCTAGTGGTGCGTTGGGGGAAGCCATGGCTAGCTACCAGGAGGGTAGGCTAACCAATGAGCTTCGGGTTCTCCTGGCCCGGATGCAGCCGCGCGTCGAGCTGCTTTGTCGTGAAAACGACAAGTTAAAAGCAGCTCGCCTCAAGGAAGTAGCTCAGGCGCGGGCTGCCCGGGAGGAGAACCAAAAACTTGCCGCAGTGGCTGCGGAGAAGGAGAAGGCCTTCAAGGCCCTCGAGGTTGAAGTTCAGGCTCGACTCGAGGCCCGTTCCAAGGCTGCCCAAGCTGTTAATGAACAGCTTCGGCTGGCTAAGGAAACTGCGAGGAACGCAACCGAGAGGGCCACCAAGGCTGAAGCTGTTGCTGAGCCTCTGCGCGTGGAGAATGAAGAACTTAAAGCCAAATTAGAGGCTCTCCAGCAGGCTCATGATGCCTTGGCGATGGAAGACGCCAAAAAGCTCCAGGAGATCTTGGACCAGAGGGGGGTGCTTGACCATACCGAGCGGAAGCTAAAGGGCGTCGAAGAGGCTACGGCTAAAGAAGTGTTGCTTGCCAACCTGAACAAGAGTGAAGCCGAACGCGCCCGTAACGAAGCTCAAGCTGCCCTCCAAGAAGCTCTGGTTGCCAAGGAATGGCTTCTTCGAGAAGCGTTGTCTCAGGTAAGCTTTCATGTCTTTACACTTTTCTTTGTAAATAGAAAGGGTGTTTGACACTTGTATATTTTCTTTTGTAGGTTGTGCATCGGGTCTTCTCAGAGACATCTTACGACGATGCTATGAGCGCAGCCCTCAACGCTTCTCATGAGGATGGGGAACGGGCCGGCTTCCTGCTTGGTCTAGGGTTCGTTGAGAAAGGCGTCCCGCCTTCCAACTTCCCTTTGTATAATGTGGATACTGAGGCTATTTACGACCAAGCAGTGAACCAGTATGCTGCCTTCCCGCATCCGGTGGTGGAGAAGGTGAATGAAGTTGCTGCCGCTGATGATGGGCTAGCTATCCTTAAGGCTTTCCTTGAATTGCCACGCTCTACTGACGGCGCTGGTCCAAGTGGAAGTGGCCCTGAAGCCTGATCCTGAAGATCCCTTCCCGCTGCTAGGATAGATATAGTTGTATAGATTTACTTTATTATAGGCGGGTAGTTACCCGGCCATTCTTGTAACGAATATTTATGAAATATAAAACTTTGTGCGGCTAAGACCGCTTCTTCCATTGGGTTCCTTGCTTTATAAACGTTATATGACTTGCATATTTTAGTTTTGAATTAGCAATTTTCCAAGTGTTTTAGAATAAGTTAACCTTTGAACGTGGTAGATGATAGGTTGAAGTTTTGCTTCCTTGCTCGTGATTGTGCGGGTAAGACCGTCACTTGCACTTACAAGGATGGCTAAACTTTACTTACATCTGACCTGCGTGTAGGTTTTCATTCTTTCTTAGGATAACCTTTGAACGTGGTAGATGATAGGTTGAAGTTTTGCTTCCTTGTTCGTGATTGTGCGGGTAAGACCGTCACTTGCACTTACATGGATGGCTAAACTTTACTTACATCTGACCTGCGTGTAGGTTTTCATCCTTTCTTAGGATAACCTTTGAACGTGGTAGATGATAGGTTGAAGTTTTGCTTCCTTGTTCGTGATTGTGCGGGTAAGACCGTCACTTGCACTTACATGGATGGCTAAACTTTACTTACATCTGACCTGCGTGCAGGTTTTCATCCTTTCTTAGGATAACCTTTGAACGTGGTAGATGATAGGTTGAAGTTTTGCTTCCTTGTTCGTGATTGTGCGGGTAAGACCGTCACTTGCACTTACATGGATGGCTAAACTTTACTTACATCTGACCTGCGTGTAGGTTTTCCTTATTTTTAGCGTTGTGTTTATGCGGGTTTTGCCGCCTTCCACACGTAACGACTTACTTCTTCCCTATTTATGCGGTGAATACCGGCACCAGTATGGGAAGTTCATAAGTATAAAGGTAAAGTTAACACATTATGAAAGGAGAATCATTTCCATTAGAAGTGGCTCTAGGCCTTTTCTTTACAAGTTTGGAATTGATCTACATATAACATTTGCGTAATTGAGCTCCATTCCATGTTCTTGGGATAGGAGTGCCATCGAGCCTTTCGAGCCGGTATGCGCCCTTTCCCAGGACTTCTTTGATGATGTATGGCCCTTCCCAGACCGGGGCCAGCTTTCCTGGGCGTTCTTGGTTCGAAGCCTCGTTGTTACGCAGTATGTAGTCTCCTTTATTGAAGTTGCAGAGTTTTACCCGTGTGTTGTAGTACTTTTGCATTTGACGCTTGTAATTCTCTTCACGCACTGCGGCTAAATCTCTGCGTTCCTCGGTCAGCATAAGATCCAACCGTCTTTCCGCATCATTGTCTTCTGGCTGAATCAAGACCCTTGGTGAGGGTAAACCAATTTCGACCGGGACCATGGCTTCCGTGCCATAAGTGAGGCTGAACGGGGTTTCTCCCGTACTGGACTTCTTCAGCGTTCTGTTTGCCCAAAGGACGTGCGGAAGCTCGTCCACCCAGCCGGATCTGTGTTCCAAGAGTCTTTTCTTGATGCCTTCGACGATGCTCTTGTTTGCTCTTTCCACCTCACCATTACCTTGCGGGTGTGCCACTGAGGTAAAGGTGTGGGTGATTTGGAGTTCTTTCAGCCACTGTTGTAGCTTCTTGTCAGCAAAGTTGGTGCCGTTATCGCTCACCAAATTCTGTGGAAGTCCAAAACGACAAATAATAAATTCCCAAATAAATTTTTTGATATGTTTTGCGGTTGTTTGGGCTAATGGTTTTGCTTCTATCCACTTGGTGAAGTAGTCGATGGCTACCACAAGGAACTGAACATTTCCTGCTGCTGTAGGAAATGGGCCTGTCACGTCGATGGCCCACTTCTGAAATGGCCATGAAGAAGTGACTGGAACAAGTTCATTCTTCGGGCGGTGCGTGTTGGGTGCGTAAAGCTGGCAAGACCTGCATTTTCTGATGTATGCCAGTGCATCCGTATGCATCCCCGGCCAAAAGTATCCCGCGTTGTTTAGCTTAGCTACAACAGCGCGGGGACCTGCGTGTACTCCACAGATGCCTTCGTGTACTTCCCTTAGGAGGTAGTCAGCATCTTGGTTGTCCACGCATCTTAAAAGTGGGCCAAGAAAGTTACGTCTGTAAAGGATGTCATCGATGAGTTGATAATTCAGTGCTTTACAGCGTAGTTTTCTTGCCTGTGTTTTGGATTCTGGGAGTGTTCCTGCCGCAAGGTATTTTATTATTGGTGTCATCCACGTTTCCGTGCCGGTTTGGATGACACAAATTTCCTTGTGCGGGACCGAAGGTGTCTCGAGGAGTTCAATGCGGATATCCTTTCCTAAGTGGGTGAAGGCTAATGATGCAAGCTTGCTTAACGCATCCGCAGATTTGTTTTCACTTCGCTTGACGTGTATGACTTTGCAGTCATTGAAATCGCGCATAAGGGATTTTGCTTGTGCGAGGTACAGGGCCATTGTGTCGTTCACGGCCGTGTACGTCCCGTTGATTTGATTGGCTATCAACATGGAATCCACGTGGGCTTTCAAGTTTTTCACCCCCATCTTACGCGCAATTCTCAACCCAGCCAAGAATGCCTCATATTCGGCTTCGTTATTCGTACTTGGAAAATCTAGTCGAATAGCGTAAGTGTATTCTTGGCCTGTTGGGTTGGTTAGTTTCAGCCCTGCGCCTGAACCCTCGTTACTGGCTGCTCCATCAGTGTAGAGTTGCCAGACATCATTGATGTCTTGTGCTGGAGAGGGTTGAACCTCTTCCTGGCACTCTTTTTCCCGCGATGCGGGCACTTCTGCAATAAAGTCGGCCAGAACCTGGCCTTTTATGGCTGGTCTTGGTTTATACTTTATCGCGTATTCTCCCAACTCAATTGCCCATTTGGCTAGGCGTCCCGATAACTCGGGTTTGCCTAGAACGTTTGCAAGTTTGAAGTTGGTGAGAATGGTGATTGGGTGACCCTGGAAATATCGTCTTAACCTGCGTGAAGCGTGTATAAGTGCTAAGACTAATTTTTCGAGGGTAGAGTACCGGGTTTCTACGTCTGTTAGGACACGGCTGACGTAATAGATTGGCATCTGGATGCCTTTTCGCTCTACTAGCAGGACTGCCCCGGTTGCTCTATCTGTTGCGGAAAGGTATAGGATTAATTCCTCTCCCGCTTTTGGTGCTGTGAGTGTTGGGAGTTCGATCAAGCGTGACCGAATCTCCTGAAAAGCTGCTTCCGCTTCTGGTGTCCAGCGGAAGTGTGTTTTCTTTAAACAGTTTCTCAACGTTGACACGAAGGGAAACGACTTATCAGCGTGGTTTGCCAAAAAGCGATTAAGTGCCACCAGTCGTCCATTCAGTGTCTGAGCCTGTTTGATGGTAGTAGGTGATTCCATTTTGATAATGGCTTAGACCTTTTCAGGGTTCGCTCTGAAGCCATCTTTAGTGACGATGACCCCTAAGAACTTCCCTTCTTCCATTCCAAAGGCACATTTGCTCGGGTTGAGCTTCATGTTTATCTTCCTGAGCGTGTTGAAAGTTTCCTCGATGTCTTTCAACATCACTTCTGGGTCAGGGCTTTTGATGACCAAGTCATCCATGTAGACTTCCAAGTTCCTCCCAATTTGGGCATGAAACTGGTTGTCCATCAGGCGTTGGTATGTGGACCCGGCATTCTTAAGTCCGAATGGCATCATTTGATAACAAAATGTGCCATCGGGCGTCCGAAAAGCGGTTTTGTCCTGATCATCAACGGCCATGTGTATTTGATGGTACCCCTTATACGCATCCAGGAAGCATTTAAGGCGGAACGGTGCCAGCGAGTCCACCTTAAGATCAATTTCGGGTAACGGATAACAATCTTTGGGGCATGCTTTGTTCAAGTCCTTGAAATCTATGCACATGCGCCATTGTTTGTTATTCTTCGGTACCATAACGGGATTTGCAACCCAAGTTTGATATCTACTAACGCGTACGATGCCTGCGTCAAGGAGTTCCTTGACTTGGGTTCTACACGCGTTAGTTTGTTCTGGCCCCATTACTCTGCGCTTCTGTACGATCGGCGTAACAGCCGGATCGCATTTGAGCTTATGCTCTGCCTTACTTCGGGGCACACCAGTCATGTCAGCTGGTGTCCACGCGAAGATGTCAGCGTTTTTTTGTAATAGGCGCTTGAGTAAGGTGCGTGTGGGATCAACAATTGTCGGGCCAATGGTGACGGCCTGGTCTGGGTACTTGCCATTGAAGGCCCATTTTTCTGGTTCGGTGATGGTCGGTTTAGCCATCTTTGGTTTGGGTTTAGATGAGACAGATGCGATGCATACCTGGGGAATGCCGGTGATCATCGCTACACCCTCAGCTGTTGGCCATCCCATCATGCCGTGGACTGAGGATACCACGGTGTTGAATCTTGCCATCCCGTCTCTCCCGAAGAGAATGTCGTATGTGTGGTGTGGCTTCCTCATCACGACAAAGTCCACCTCTTCTGTGCGGGAGTGTTTCCCATCCGTAAGAGTGACTGGGAAAGATAGGATACCCAGGGGGGTGTTTGTGCTGCCATCAAACCCTTCCATTGAAGCGCAGATAGTTTCCAGGCGTTCCTTGTCTTCGTCATCTAGCTTGTCGAAGAACTGCCTGTACATCACCGTTGACGAGGCGCCGTTGTCAGCAAGAGTGCGGGAGGTGATGTAGTGCCCCAGCTGGCTTTTAATGACGATAGGACCTTCTTTGCTGGGTCCTCCTGGCACTCGTGGGAAGCGCACCTCAGCTTCCTTCCACGCACATGGTTCTGGCGTTCGCCTTTTTCTTCCTCTGATGTTACCATGAACCATGTTGATGCTGATGTCAATGGGCTTTCGTCCGTTGCCTCGGTACCGGTTGTCGTTCCGTCCTCCCTTCTTGATTGATGCCACCAGGTGTGCCAGTCTTCCATCCTTGACGAATGCTTCAACAATATCCTTCAAGGATGTGCACTCTTCCGTAGCATGACCTTTTGTCCCGTGGAAGTCACAGGATTTGCTTTGATCCGCATTAGGTCGGTGCCGGATCACTGGAGCTTTTGGCCACGGCAGCTTTTCAGTGGCAAATATCTCCGTGACGCTTTTGGTGAGTGGTGTCCACCGGTGCTTTTGGCCTGAAGGGTGTGCATGGTTTCTTCCGCCAACAAGAGGGTGAGAGCTGGATGAGGTGTCAAAGTTTACCCTTGACTGCCAGATACCAAGCTTCCTCTTTTTGTTCTACCGGGCGATCCGAACATTGTTCTCTCTTGTCCTCTGCGTGTAGAGGTGTGTACTCTGGGGAAGATCCCTTCCCAGTTGCTTTTCCGTCTCGGCAAAGCGCTTTGCCGCCGTCATGATGGCATCCCATGTTGATGGCATGCCATCCTTACCCGTCAATGTGCGGATAAGCTCTGGGTATTCGGCGCCTTGGATGAAAGCGGCGCGAACCAGATCTTCACTTATGTTGCCGAGACTTAGCTTTTTGGAGTTGAAGCGGGTGATGAAGTCTAGTAAAGATTCATCCTCCTCTCTCACGCAGTTGAGGATCGTCCACTGTTCTTCAGTGTATTTCCTCTGTTGGCTGAAGTGCTGGCTGAACTTGTTCTGAAAGTCCGCCCAGTCATATATGTGGTGGACCGGTAAACGATCGAACCATGCCCTAGCCGCTCCGACCAGAGTCATCTGGAACATGTAACACCACGTGGGTTCCGTCCAGTTACTGACGGTAGCCCCCGCAATGAACCTGTTCAAATGGTCGTCTGGGTCGGATAGACCATCATAAGTGCCAATGTTGGACGTTTGTTTGGCACTTCTTGGGGCGATTGCTTCCGCAATGTCCCTTGCGAATTTTGACTTTCCTGCATTTGTAGCAGTTGGTCTAAAGGTTTTGGAGAAGTCACGCGGGTTTCTCTCCGCATTTGTTGGTTTAAAAGCTTCCCCAAAATTCCTTTTCGGCTGGGAGTCCGTTTCCTTACGTTTCCCTTTCGCCTTATGGCGAGGGTTTGCGTCGGTATCGGACTCCTCCCTCTCGTCGTCTGAGTACTCGCCCTCGCTGTTCATATTGAGGTGTTGGCGAGTACTGCCGAATTCGTCAGCCTGTTGAACTGAACGCAAGCGTTCGTCCAATTCAGCTTGGAACTCTCTTTGACGTGCTTCGGCCCACGCCTTCACTTGATCTAGTGTTTGGCGAGGGACCCTTGTTCGTTTTTCCAACTGGGCATCAGTGAACCCCAGTGGAATATTTACTACACTTGCCCCGGCTTGGGTAGTCGGGGTAGTGTTCGTAAGAATTGTATAACCGCCGGTGTTCCCCCCAGTTGCTGGGGTTGTGGTTACCGGGGTTTCTTGGTCGGTTACTGGCCTTTGGACCGGAGTAACGTTAACCATTTCTTCAGAAATTTTGAAAAAACTAAATTAGTTCTAGCTTTTATGCACGGATGACGCCAATGAAGAAACACTAAGTGAACCCTGGACAGATTATAGATAATCTGGGGGTTAAGTAATGTTTCCCACGGGGATGAGGTCTAGCAGAGAATTGTTCTTCAGGGGACCTGCAAAACAGACACCGTAAGCTCGTCACTGAGAAGGAGGGGGGGGGGGTTCCTCCTTGTGACCACCCTCCGGCGTGAGAATCAGACTAGATTGCTCTGAATATAAGTGTATATTAAGAGATTGCTAGATAAGATTGAGATATCAGATGATGTCCTTACCATTCCAAGGTGTTGGAGTATTTATAGCCGAAGGTAGGTTTCCTAGAAGGTACAGCCGGCTGAATAGTATTCCTGTTCCACCAACAGTGGACTACGCACAGGCCATGCTGGTTGGTGGGTAGGCTACGGCCAACAGTAAAGGTCGGCTGTATACTGTTCCTTTACTGCCGGCTACGCACTGTTCCACCAACTGTAGGCTGCGCACGTCCCCTCGTAAGGGTTGGTGAGTAGGCAGCGGCTAATAGTGACAAACAGTACTAGAGGGTGCTCCTCCTCGTATTGTTGTCGGTGAGCTGTCACCCTGTGATTGGTTCATGGGCTGCTTTGGTCAATTTGTCTGTTCCGCCCATACCTTAGCAGGTATAGTACGAAAGACCTTACCAAAGCATACGGACTGGCTCACTTGGGCGGGAGTATTCCCGCCTTGCTCATTCCTTCATGTGACTACTGAAGTAGCTAATGCCTTGTGCGTGTAGCTTTGCTGTTAGTGCGGGTAGCCTTCCCTGATGGCTTGTATCCGCAGCTGCGGGAACAGGCGGGGTACTTCACCATTGGGAGGCTTTCCCTGCGGGTACAGCTGGCGTACTGCGCGTAAGGCTCTTTGAGCATGGTGGGTCCTGCTGGAGCAGTTGGTCCTTGCGCAGACGTCCGTGTTCAAGGTGAGTCTTTCGGGTCCAACTGGGCTCTGCTGGGACCTACCTCTTCATATATATTTGTTCATCGATGTTCGGTTATGTATATTCGTTTGTGTTCATTTATGTTCTTGAACGGTTCGTTTATACCATTAACATAAACAAACATGAACATGCTCTCTTTTTTAACTAATGAATGTGGACAACAAACCCGGTTTGCTTAATTGTCCATGTTGGATAATTTGTTCGGTTAGTGTTAAACAAACTAACACGAACATGCCCCCTCATGTTGGTTCTGTTCGTTCACACGATATTGTTCCAAAACGTGTTGTTCCGGACACGCAAACCGGCCCACGCCAGTTCGTTCACACTTTACAGGCCTACTAAAATAGAAAAGTAGTGAATATTGGCGAAATTGAGGGAAAATACCAAATGACGAAAACGGAGCATTAAATGAAAGAATTTAGGCCTGACATATGGGCCAGATGATTTGGCCCATCGTGACTTTTCGTCTGTTGGTTATGGGTTCTGTAACTTCACTCTTAGCGCAAGTTATGCCCGTTTAAAGTTCGGGCCCTTTCTAGTTTATGTTTTGATCGTTCTCTTGAACATTTGAATCAATGCGAATAATATTAATAATTCTATTACTAATGAACAAAATTCTTGTCTAATTATGTGTATTAACAGACGCTGGAACTCTTAGCTGAGGTAGCTGTTTTGGAAGAAGAAGTTGCTAAGCTAGAAGAACAAGTGGTTCAACTTAGAAAAAACCAATATGAAGAAGCTATCCACATTTCTTTCCTTAAGAAGAATCTTGAAAATAAATTTGATTTTCAAGAAACTCATAAAGAGTCAAAAAACACAGATCACAATATGAACAACCACCAATCTACAAAACCGCAAATCCGAATGGTCAAAACCTTATCAAGAAAATCCCAAATCGACTATATGGCGTCAGAAAAATGCATGGATACACGGAAATTACAGGTATGTGTTGGGTCTATATCTTTGGTAGGAAATGTATTGATGGTTAATTTTTATTTATTGTTTTTGTAGTTTGAAAAGGGATTTTCCGGAGATGACAGGCCGAATAAGATTTCAGAAAGTATTTTGAAATGCTTAATGTTTGTTTTCGCACGAATGAGCTCAAATTCAGCCTTGAAAATGACAGAAATGCTACCTTCACTAGCCCCGTGTGAGAATCCATGGGCAATGGACTTTAAGGATCCATAAGGTATCTTTTATGAATTTGAGAACACGGACATCGGTCCATATAAGTACTTGTATGAAGTTGAAGCAAAAACTATCGATAAAAATCGAACAACAATCTCTGTGTTCTTAGCACAACGACTAAAGTAAGTACTTGACAGTTATATAATATCTTGTTCTTTTTTGAACATTATTTGATGCTGTTTTTTGATCTTTTAGGATCTTACTAGGAAAACTTGCATTGGTTGACTTAACAAGTGTCACACATCAAGAGAAGCTTGCTTTCTGGATTAATATATATAACTCGTGCATGATGAATGTACATATTAATTTTTTGAATCAATTGTTTTCGTTTTATGTGTTCGTTTAAACTGATCTTGATGTTTCGTGTGATGGTGTCAGGCGTTTCTTGAACATGGCATATCAGACACACCCCAGAGAGTCGTTGAACTAATGCAGGAGGTAATGACTATATAAAGTTAAAACTTCATATTAATGATATATATGATTGTGGCCTTATTGTTTGGTACTCATCAGGCAAAAGTAAATGTGGGGGGTCATCTTTTAAATGCATTTATCATTGAACATTTCATATTGCGACTCCCGTGTCACACAAAATATGTAAGTGAAACCGCTTATAGTCTTCTATTGTCTTAGCTTAGAAACTATGACATATAAAACTGATTACATGATCTTTCTTTAATGCTTAAGACTTCAACAAAGGGTTTCAAGGACGATGAATTAACCGCACGAAACATATTTGGGTTGGAGTTGTCTGAACCTCTAGTGACATTTGCATTATCATGTGGAAGCTGGTCCTCTCCTGCTGTAAGTTATTAAAATCATTTAGTTAATCTCCTGAAATACTATGTTAATGCATATCCTGGTTGGTAATTGTGGATTTGTAACTTGATTACCAATATTAGGGAATAAAAAACAAGCCGAGCTGAGCCCGAACTCGCATAAAGTTGAGCTTGGCTCGTTTATTTTAAGAGAGCATGAAGAGCGAAGAGGTCGGGTCGTTAATAATTTTTCAAGCTCGGGCTCGGCTGATTTGTTATTTATTTATAATTACAATTTAATATATAATAAAATACATATTCACTATTTTTAACTTATATTTATGTGCAATATTTATCATGTTATTGTAGGGGTGACTATTTCTGGCACGACCTTCCGAAGACGGCTTGAAAATAATAAAGTTTTCGAGTTGACTTGAATAAACCATTTGGTTCAACAGATTGACCCCCCAACCTGTTTAGTTAACAGGCAAGCCTGGCCACTAGCCTGCTTATGACCCATTCAACCCATTCTTTTGCATTCCAACAACTCGATTAACACATTTACGACTTGGTTAACACCCATCAACCTGTTTGACACATTTAGATAAACGGGTTAAACATGTCGTGCTCAGATTACACAATTTTAACTGTGTGTGGGTTAGGGTTAATGTTTATGACACAAATAAATAAATATTTTTGGGTTGAACAGTTCAACCTGACAACCCAACATGATTGACACCCCTACAATGATTGTATATTTACTATAAAAGTATATTATATGCGTGTAATTAATATACTTGTCAAGCTCCGTATGTGATTGCGCTCGAGCTCGTTTATATGCGAAGTTTGTGCTCGAGCTCGTTTATTAAATGAGCTCCAATTTAAGCTGAAGCTCGTTTATACTCAGCTTAGCTCGTTTACACCCTGAATTAAAAACTATACAACTTGGTAGTTTTAAATAAACAGATATATTTCTAATATTGCCACTCTTTTTGAATCATTTTATTTAACAATTTGATACTTTCTGGAATGAAGGTAAGAGTGTACACTGCTTCCAAAGTTGAAAGTGAACTTGAGGTTGCGAAAAGAGAGTATTTGCAGGCTGCAGTTGGGATTTCAACCACAAAGCAACTGCTAATGATACCAAAACTGTTGGACTGGTATATGTTTGACTTTGCTAAAGACATGGAGTCTTTTCTTGACTGGGTACGCCTTCAATTGCCTACTGAAGTTGGAAAAGTAGCAATGAAGTGTCTTGAAAGAAAACCGATTGAACCACTTTCAGATCGTGTTCGGGTTAGTCCTTATGAGTTCCATTTTCGGTACCTCTTTTACAAGTAATACTTTTGGCAGATGTTATTATGATCAACTTGCATACGGTTTTTTTTAAGTTTTCTGATATACAATTACACAAATCTGTATAGAAAGCAGAAATCCGTATATGATACAGTTGTCAAGTTTATTAATTATTACATATATATGTTTTGTGACATATTTTGGATTCTTGTTGTAGAGTGGTGAATTAGTTTTAGGTTGTTTATATATTAAAGCATCATTTTCAGATATATGAACCCTTTGATTACATTGAGGGTATGGAATTTAATCATTGTTTTATACATATGCATACCTATATATAGGTCTGTTCTTGTTGAAAAAGATTTGTTTTGACACGGAAGGTACTTACGTCGTTATAATTACACGCCATATGTATTGAAAACGTGGATGTATGGAGAAGAATATGTTTAGCAAAATGTGTGTAAGAGTAATCTCAATCTAATAAATTATAAAATGATGAACAACACAATCCTCTACAAATAGAGGCTAAACATGGGACACATATACAAGAATGATTATGTGTATATCCCTGACAAACTCTCTAATAAACAAAATAATAAATGATGGGAGATTGGATTTAATAATCTTATCTTTGTTTGGTTGGTCATTAATAACACTAAATGAGAATATTCTTATTGTAAGTCTTGCCTTTTAAACATTTTTGTCTTGTTGGACAAATTTAACGGCGTTAAGTTTTATCTGAATTTCAAACCGTTATTCTAGGGCTTTTGATCGGAATAAGGAAACAAGACGATTAATGTAAAACTTATCTTGAAACAGTTCTCCATACGACTTTTTTTTTTTGTTAATTGGAAGTTAAAATCCAATTTGCCATAAATGTCTAAAATTGCCCATGCATATATGCCACATGATAAAATTATAACTACATTATACGATTCTCGTAGTTCTCAATATTTATGTAAATAGTAAGATTTATACTCTCTTTTTATCATTAAAAACAAAACTCGGATGCCAGTGTGGATCCCGATCATGTCAACATAGTTGGCCTGAGTGGGGGTGGCGGGGCGCGACTTGTTTGCGCAGTGAGATAGCTTAACTGTGAAAGTCATAATTCAAAAAAAAAAAAAAAAATTGAAAAATTATTAAGAGTTAGAAAATGATTCATTTAGTTTTTAACTATTTGATAATTTCAATCTTACTTTAGTTGATTAAATTATCTGACTAAAAAGTAAAAACTTGTCTAATTCAATTAATAATTTTAACTTTTATATGATTAGAAATAGCATGTCTTTCAGCCATAGAATCATTTTTTCTTCACCGAGACGAAACACATCATAAAGGGTCCATGGGTTTAATTTGGCTCCTCACACCCCACTATAATAATATAACTTTTATTATATTCAAAAAACATTTGTGAATGTCTTAGAAAATGTCTGTATATTAACATTATATCTGTGTCCTTTTAGTGCAAGAAAAGAAAAGAAAAATATAACTACTTGTTTGTTTGTTTTTTTCCATTTTAGAAACTTTTAAAATACAAATAATGGTAAAAAGACAATATTTATTCATTTATTTTAACATTAAATAAAAAAATACACAAAACCCGTTCATATGTATCTATACATGTGTAGGTTACGCCTATAACATATATGTATCTTATATACACATGAAAAATAGTTTAATGTTTTTTAATATAAAATAGCATTCACTGATGATTTATTTTTTTATGGTGATTTTCATTATAAAACTCATTTTTCTTAAAAAAAAGAATATAAGAAAAACACATGCTTGAAAAATCATTTCTAACATTTTTCCAACAACCTAATATACAAAATTGCTATAAAAGTACGTTGTTGCAAAGTTTCTACAATTTTCCAACAAAACCTAATCTATTTGTTTTTTAATTTATTTTTCTAATATTTACAGCTTTTCAATAAATGTATAATATTATAGATAACATATTTCCAACAAAAATAATTAACAGAATTGATAAATGTATTTTTCTTGTTGGAATTTTCTTGGAGGTATAGCAACAATTTTCCAAAGGAAAATTGTATTGTTATTAATTTGTTGTAATATTGTAGCAAAGTCAAAGCAGGTTTTTTTTTTATGGTTAGGGGGTGGGGTGGGGTGGGGTGGGGGTTGAGGGAAATTCGTTAAATTTTCGTACAAAATTGACATGTTTTCTAGTATAAGAGTAAAGGTTTTTAACATTTTTAAGAACTGATAGACAATAAACGATATAGTTTTTTTTACTTTTAATTTTTATTGTTTTCCTCACGTTAGTTTAGTCTTCTGCAACGACATCTTCTGTAAATTAAATAAAAATATTGTACTTTTTTAAATGTAGGCACAATATTTAGCTTTGTCAGCCTAGTTAAGCTCGGTATGAATCTTGAACTCAAACTCTCGTACACTTAATTCGATTTCAGCTAATAATACACTTGTTCAAATCATATCATTTTTAGCCTGTTGATAATGATAACAAAAAAGCAAAACACTCGGTATGTATAGAAGACATGATAGATAATTGTATATAATCTTGTCTCCCACCTTCATAAAAGGCTATGTGAATCGTGTTGGTCCTTGTAAGTTGTAACACATGTTGATTTTCAAACAGAGAAAAATCAATGAAAATATTTACTTTGACTAAATAAATTGCTTCTGATTATTTATTTTTTTAAATAGTTGCTTATCCTTCACAAATGTTACAACTCAATAAAAAAACCAATCAGTCAGAATACAAAATGTGGCCTAAAACATGAATCACGATAATAACCTCATTTTCGTTGAATATCACAATATAAAACGTCATTTTGACTAAGTTAAACAGACATCCGATGTCATTTGGTTGATTTCTATCGGTTGATATTGTAATTTAGGTAGAAAAGTAGGTTTCAACATCATTCACAAAAAAAATGTAGCATAAAAGAATTGACCCATTTTTCTTGTTTAAATAATTTTGGAGTCAAACTAAACAGTTAGTTGATTTTCCATCCAAATAACTAAAACAAATCTTAATTAGGATCGTGTTTATACATTTGATACTATTGGTTTCTTTGCGTTTAAGACTGTGAAGCTACTAATTAGTCGTGTCTAACAAGTTATGAATAATAGTGTCATGACCCCAAGATCTATAAATTTATATAATATTTAAACAACTTAGTTTTGTTTTTCAAAAAGTGTTTGCGACGCAACTTGTTGCATGTTTGCATTTCATTTTGATGTAAAAACTTCTCTATAATGAATTCCATAGGTATTCAACAAGGTTATCACTCTTTTAAATATAAACTTTGTTTGATTCAAATGTACTTATTCATAAACTTGACATTTAATCACACTGAAATTCGAAGCTGCCAAGAAAAGACATTGAGAGAAACCTTAATCATTGACATCAACACATGTTGTTGACAAATAAATTAATGTTGTTAAACAACTTAAACAAGAAGCCGGCTGCTTTCTTGGACTGGGTCCAAGTCCAACACCTTCATCATCTGTATAACAATAACCGCCATTTCTGTCTTCCTCTTCAACACACAACCATGGAAGTCATATCACCACTGACTTCCATGGATCTCCACTCGAGTTCTCCGGCCGCGGTCCTGTTTGCGTGGGAGGACAAACCCGGTGTCCCAAATCCATTATATAAGTTTCTTGAACAAGATTTTGAATTTGATGTTAGCGGAGAGTTTAGTAATGATTCGGTTCCGGCTGAAGAGTTGTTTGATGGTGGTGTGATCAAGCGTTTGGAGACGAAAACCAATGTTTTTATAACCGGACCAGACGAGTCTTTTTCCAGGAGTAGAAGAACACAGTCTTTTTCTACACATGGGGGCTGGCAGGTTCCATGGGAACAACAATCACCTACAACCAACAATACTAAACCTCGGCTGGTTTCATCGTCATCCACTCTTTCTGCTTCTTCGTCTACCAAAGGATCGAAAAGATGGAGCTTCAAGAACTTGTTTTTGTTTAGAAGTGCTTCGGATGGACGAGCTATGGACCGTGATCCGTTGAAGAAATACTCAGCCGTATTCTTTAGAAAACAAGATGAGGAATTTATGAAATCAAGTGTAAGGTCCATCGAGCCACAAAGATACGGGTCAGGGTCAGGGTCAAAGTCAAAGAGGAGGGGGGTATTGGCTCACGAGTTACATTATAAGGTCAACCGGGCAGTTGCGAATGACATGAAGAAGAAAACATTCTTGCCATATAAACAAGATATATTGGGAAGCTCAGCCTTCAATCCAAGTGTTCATGCACTTTCAAATGGGTTTGGGGTTTCTAATCATAGTAAGGAATGAATAAATTTTGTTATTGTTGTGTTTGGTAAGACATTATTAATTACACCATAAATAAATTTAGTTACATCTGTGTACCTCGATCCGTCCAGCATATAGATCATGGCCGCGTTATAGTTTTAGTGTTTTCTTTTTGCTACTATATTGGTTAAACCTATAAGTTTCCAGTCACTCATGTATATCTTTTGAAGTGTCTCGTAGTTGGAATATGAGGTTACTTTGCTGAATGAAACCAATGACCTATAAGCCGTTCTTGGGAATGTACATAGCTATTCACACTAAAGAAATAATGGACCAAAACTAGCCCACAAATCCACAATCACACAAGTTTAATGCTTTTATAGAAAGTGAAATGTCGTTCACCAAAAGTAAACAAAAGGCGCTGACACAATACACTTTCTGTAGAAATATGTTACACGCAATGGCCTTGAGAATTCATGTGTCCCGGTAGTGCGGGAAAAATATGTCCATTATGTCTTAACGAAATAAATAATGTAAAATGATTTTTTTAAATGACGATTAAAATTATAGCAATAAACATAATACTTAGTAAAATTATGATATTAGAATGAGTTTATCACGGTAGGGGGTTTATAAATGTTCAGGTATTATATATATAAAATATCAGAAAGGCTTTTAAAAATTTTAAACCCTGAAAAAAACGTGTCTTAATCGGCGCTCACATTGCCCCTCATTGGGGCCACCCCTAGTTACACAAACATTTTTTCTACATAGGCTAGTTTTATATTTATAAGGTTCATTGAAATTTTTTTATACTAAATATTGAAACTTGATAAAAAGTACATTTTAAATTAAAGCAAAATGAGAAAGACTATTTAATTTACTAGGAATTAGGATCCGGCTTTGACATATACTATATGTAGGTCCTATGAGTGGATCAGATAAGAAAGTTCATGGATCAATCTTTTTGTAAGTTAGTGGAAATCACTTACAAGTTAACCGAGATCTCAGGTCTTATTGATGGTTCTTGCCGAAAGTAGAAAGAAAGAGTTTAGAGAGAGTAGGCGAGTTGTTGTGGATAAGATTTTGCAAAAGGTTGTGATCAATGTTGTAAAAGTAGGTTTCCAAAGCCGAGTACACCCCGAGTACTCGCTACAAGATATGTCGCCGATGCGATTTTCAATTCCGCCTAGTTACTAAGAATTGATTAAAGATGGTCAACCATAGTCAGAATCGCAACTAGTCGGTGAACTTGGACCGATTATGGCTTAAAAAAATAACAAATAACTCGTATTTCTTGAATATTAAAGAATAAATATCATTTTTTTTCTTAATGACTAACAATTTTTAGAATAATTTATTATTTAAAAATGTATTTTCTTATTTATATTGATCTTTACCTATTTTGTAATAAATATTAGTAAATTATGATATTCGACACACACACACATATTATCCAAAAACTAATTTTCTTTATATTTAGCATATCCGAGTACTCCGATTACACCCAACTCCCCAGTCGGCCACCTATGGTCCGCCTAGCGACTTTTACAACATTGGTTGTGATGCATGGGGTATGGTTGCACTATTTATAGTGCAAGCCATACCACGCTTGTTTCATTATAATTGGTCCAACGGGCTCTAAGTACATGGTCTTGTGCACAAACATACATAAACGAAACCGAAAGCTAGTAAAATGCATCGTGAATAATTCTAAATAATACAACAAACTATTTTACAAAATAGGGCATAACAATCTCCCTCTAGTCTTTATTATTATTCCATAGCTTACGTCTTCAATCGGTTTTGTAGTCGAAGCCATCCTCATTCTCATATAGTTGATTGCCAACAAGATAATGAACAAACTTGTTGAACTTTTCAACTATCATGTCCCTGTTGTCCCTACGAATGTCTTCGACTGTGGCCAGTGGAGAGTTTTACAACTTCAAAAAATCTTCTTTGCTGAGGGCGGCTAGTTCATGCTCATCAAAGAAATGAAGAAAGTGCACCCGCTTGCAGTGAATGATAACTCCCCCCCCCGTGTTGTTGTCAAATTCCCAGCAAATGAAGTCATGGAACAAGTTGGGTAGAAATGGTTCCTCGTGGTAAGGAGGTCGCCCATCCTTGTATGTCTTGTATCTCCTGACCTTTCTTTTCTTTCCCGTGGTCAGATCAATCTCAGTTGGATGTCGGTACGACTTACCCTTATTGAGCTTGAAGTTAGGGTAGTCGTTCTTCCATTCCCTGCTCAAGAATATCATAAACCACCCCTTCAATTCTTCCTCACCGGCACCCTGACCAACGAACCATCTGAAATTATTTATGTCAAGTTCAGACAGTGTATGCATATCAGTGTAGTGCATGTACGTCAAGTCCCCATTTGCATATCTGATTGCCCATGTCTTTTTTGTGGCATGCCATTTGCAGTAAAGAATTGGGGAGTAATTCAGATAAGGATATAGACGGTCTCTAAGATTGGAAACACTTGTGATATAGTATCTTTTCTTATTTCTTCGTCTTGGTTTTTAAGAGAATTCACCACTAGTTGATGGAAGAGCCACCACACTAATTGGCTCATGTTACTGATCCATTTCTACATCACCATAAACTGGAATGTCCGGATTCAGTGAGTAGTTTATCCCGTCATCAACTTTCACAACTTCTTGAGCTTGAGACTGGGTACATGCACATGCAACAACTATAAAAAGATAGGCAATTTCATCCTCTATTTCAGTGTCTCGATCTCTTATTTCCAGGGCAGGATTAGTAGATTGGGAATCCAATCTTGGCATCTTAGTTTGTGAAGCAGACTGATCACTTGCTCCACTGCCACCCCGCATTACCATTAACACCAGCATTAGCACCGTGTGGTTCACCAAGGCTATCATGAGGATCATCATCCTCATCATCGTCATCATGTTCCTCGTTATCAGATTCGTCATCATCATCACTCTCATCCTCCTCCTCGTTCCCAGTGCAAGTTACTTAACCACCCCAAGTAATCACTGGAACAACTTCTATAATTACACCAGAAACAACAATCTCGGTTTCAACCACGCTGGTACTAACAATCGTACCAACAACCACGACTGTTTCACTACCACCAACACCACTTACAGTTGCACCATCCACAACGTTAACACCACCACCACTTGCGCTACTTCTAGAACCTACAGTACGAGCGTCATCAACGAGCTCGACCAAGGCAGATTGTCTCTTTTTCCCTTTTTGTGCATCATCATCATCATCATCATCATCATCATCATCAGAGACAGTCCAGCTTTTGAAATATGCCTTTAGTCGGTTCTGTAGATCTTCAATATCTTCATGAGTTAACTTCATTGTTTCAACGACAGCAAGGTTCACAAGAGCTTCGTTGATCACGACTTGAATATTAGTGAAGTGTTCATGTTGCTCAATTTGAGATCTTAGTCTGTCAACCTCCGTTCTCAAATCCGCATTCTCTCCAATCAACGTTCCAACATTCTGTGAGGAACTGGATTCACCTTCCAACAAGCGAACTTGAGATTCGAGACTCTCAAACTCCATCATTGTTTAGTCAACACCTGATTCTATTTATCTCCTCAGATTTTGTGCAATGTTTGAGGAGAAGGGTAGATCAAATTCAAGGTAAGAAACCCTTGACTCAAGCTGAATCACCTCTTCGTGACATTCAACATTCAACAAAGATTGGGCAGTCAACTGAGTTTGCTGATTGTTAAATTGATTATAAAGAGTTTCAATCCAGAGTCATTGACTCTCCATTAGGGCTCTATCAACCTTCCTATCTTGTTCCAACATGGAAACCCTAGCAACCAACGCATCTTTCTCCTTTTCAACCTTTTCATTTATCTTCTACAGTTTTCTATGACAAAGTCAATCATAAGCATATCCCGTTTGGCCCTTTTCTCGTTTGATTCCTCAAGTGCTTGAATCTTATCAAGAATAGGATCCGTGTACACAAGACGCTTCCTGAACTTATTACTTGACAAAGGGACATGTCACACCCGGCCCTGAACGGCGGAAACAGCCGGGCGCGCGCGAGTGGGGATTGATACTTAAGCACGGGCCATTGCAAACATTCAAGATAAGATTTTCATTGCGCAGGAAATGTTTAATACAAATACATTACATTGATTAAAGATTACATAAAAACATCCAAGTATAAAAACTGTTGAAGATTTCCACGCCATATCCCCTTGCGCGGCGAGAACAATCACGCGCATCGAAGGGATAGAACTAAAATCTTCCAAAAAGCTAGTTTTAGATGTTCAGCGTGAGGTGCTCTAAGTGTGACTCCATGCGCTACCTAGTTATCTCCTGAAAGACACGTAAAACATTTGAATCAGTATAAACTGAGTGAGTTCACGAGTTTTAGTAACTTGATAAATCGTATCGCGTCATAGTCTTGGCGAAAATCATATTAAAACACATTTCTGGTTTCATGTCTAACATATTCTTGATACACCGTATGAAAACATAGATCTGACAACATATTTCTGTTAGGACCGTTCCGCGGGTTACGCGCGAACGTTTCTGGAAAACGTACTCGTCTATGCAAAGTGGCGCTGCCACTACGAGCTAAAATAGTGTAATACCGTCCCGCGGGTTGCGCGTGGACATTTCTGAAAAGTCGTGCTCGTCCATGCAAAGTGGCGCTGCCACTACGAGCGAATAATACTGTAATACCGTCCCGCGGGTTACGCGCGGACGTTGTGCCGGAAAACAAGGCGCTCGTCTGCGTAAGAGGAGCGACCTCTACGAGCGGGCTCAAACCCATAGTACTGCCCCATGACCATACTAGGCACTCGTCTGTGTAAGAGGTGCGACCCCTACGAGTGGGCGGATCAAACCAGCAGTCCCTACCCTTAGAGTTCCAATGGTAAAGTGATCACTTACTCGGATTCTGGCGCACATACATCGTAAATCATAGATAACCGTTTGCATTGCTCATCATGAAACATAATTTAAACACAATCGTTTGCATAACTTGTAAGTATACCATGATAAAACATTATTTAAGTACGTGTCCCTCGCCCCGAAAACAGTTTAAAAATAGTGAAAGCAGTGAAAATAGGGGCTGTGAGACTCACCTGTGGTTCTTGTTAAGGGATTAATCGAGATTAGGGTTTTCTTGGTGTTGGCCTTTGAATTGAAGGTCTAGAATACGATTAAATAACAAGAAGTATATATATTAAGATCAAGAAATAGGAGAATATAAGGGTTGGAAAGTAGATCTCAAGGTTATAATCTTGGCTTACCTAGCAACAGGATCGGAAATGAAAACAATGGATGCTTGGGAGATGATTAGTGCAAGTTTGCAGTTCTTAAGAGAGAAGTTTGAAGTGTGTTTGGGTGATAATTTAGGTTACATATTTATAGGCAAACTCAAGGGAACACAATCCCTTGCTTTAGGGGATTGTAATCTTTTCATATCTAGGTGTAATGATGATAAAGTATGGAAATTATTATTATTTATTTAAAAGTGGAGTAGTGGATAAAAGATTTGATTTGATTTGGTCAGGACATGCAGGTCTGTGGTTGGTGGGAGTAGGGTGGCTGACAGTTGACTTTTCATGTTACAGTATGCTTTTTCAGGTACTTTTGTCAGTGTACAGTAAAAAGTGGGAAATCTCTGAAACACGCTACTGTTTCCTTTTGGGCGGGAGTAATCTCCTTACATCTGGAGAATAGACTAAGTGTTCTGTGCGTATCACTTTGTGCGCATAGCTTTCTGCGTGAAGGACATTTCTTTGCTGCGGGTAGGTGCGTAACCTTCTTGCAGTTAGGGACATTGAGTTTCATTTGTAAATTCTCCAGGTGGTCTTGGTATTTCAACATAGTGATCAGTCATGTTGAAGTCAATTCCATCTTGGAGCTTCAGACAAACTAGCTCTCAATGTTCCCGCCATGCGGGGAGGTTAGTTCCCTTCCGCACGCGCATAAACGATTTAGGATGCACCCGCCTTAGCATCATGCGGGATGGTCAACCCAATAGACAACATTAAGTTATGGATACATAAAACCAATATACTCACGCATGGCGCATATAACATATGCCCACGCTGGTTCTTAACATGGTGCGCTCGCGCAGGGCGCACGTAATATGCCCGCGCTGACTAACATGGCGCGCTCGCGCAGGGCGCACATAACAAATGCACGCGCTGATTAACATAGCGCGCTCGCGCAGGGCGCACATAACAAATGCACGCGCTGATTCTAATATGGCGCGCTCGCGCAAGGCGCATATAACATAATTACCTAATATTTAGGTTGATTACTTGGTTTAAGGGATTAGGAATTTACCGGGTGTCACATTCTCCCCCTGTTAAGCGAATTTCGTCCCGAAATTTAGGAGACGTTGCTGGCAGAAGCCATGCTCTGAAAGAGGTGTGGGTATTTCATGCGCATCTGGTCTTCTCTTTCCCAAGTGAATTCAGGCCCACGCCTCGAGTTCCATTGAACCTTTACTAACTTGATTCTGTTTCTGCGTAACTTTTGTTCTTTCCAATCGGTTACTGCTATAGGTTCTTCTACGAAGTGCAGTTGTTTGTCGATGTGAATCTCTTCCAACGGCAAAATCAACGTTTCGTCAGATAAGCACTTTTTGAGGTTGGACACATGAAACGTATCATGAACTCCACTGAGTTCGGCGGGTAAACGGAGTTTATAAGCAACCGGACCGATCCTTTCCAGGATCTCAAATGGTCCAATGTAGCGCGGATTCAACTTTCCTCGCTTGCCGAAACGGGGGACTCCTTTCCATGGAGAGACTTTCAAAAGTACTCTATCCCCTACTTGAAACTCCAACGGTTTCCTTCGCACATCTGCGTAGCTCTTCTGTCTGTCGCGCGCTGTCTTAAGGCGATCCCGTATCTGAAAAATCTTGTCTGTTGTTTCTTGGATCAATTCTGGACCAGTCATTTGCTTGTCACCCACTTCAGCCCAGCACAGTGGGGATCTACACTTGCGCCCATACAAAGCTTCAAACGGCGCAGCCTTGAGGCTTGTGTGATAACTGTTGTTGTAAGAAAATTCAACCAGTGGGAGATGAGTATCCCAGCTACCTCCGAAATCGATTGCGCACGTGTGCAGCATATCTTCCAATGTCTGGATTGTTCGCTCGCTTTGTCCATCCGTTTGGGGATGATATGCCGTACTCATGTCAAGACGAGTACCTAAAGCCCCTTGTAACGATCTCCAAAATCTTGAGGTGAACCGACTATCTCTATCAGAAATGATGGACACCGGGACTCCATGTTTTGAAACTACTTCTCGAATATACAATCGGGCTAACTTTTCCATCTTATCGGATTCCTTGATCGGCAGGAAGTACGCTGACTTAGTTAGCCGATCCACAACAACCCAGATCGTGTCGTAACCCCCAGGTGTCCTTGGCAGTTTGGTGATGAAGTCCATAGAGATTTGTTCCCACTTCCACATGGGAATTTCTGGCTGTTGAAGCAACCCTGATGGTTTCTGGTATTCAGCCTTTACCTTCGAACACGTCAGGCACTTACTGACATATGTCGCGATGGCGCCTTTAAGATTGGGCCACCAATACAGCGCTTTAACATCTTGGTACATCTTGTCTGCGCCAGGATGTACGGAATACCGCGTCTTGTGAGCTTCGTTTAATACTTGCTCGCGCAATCCTCCCTTGAGAGGGACCCATATGCGGTTAGCGAAATATAGATTGCCGTTCTCTTTAAGTTCCAAACTCTTAATCATACCCCCAAGGCATTCGTTTTTAACAAACTCTGGTTTCAAGGCTTCTTGCTGAGCGTCTCGGATGCGGGTAGAGAGATCTGCGTGAATGGTCAACCTTAGAGCCTTGACTCGTAGCGTTTTTATTCGCTCCTTCCTACTTAGCGCGTCTGCTACCACATTCGCCTTTCCAGGATGATACTTTATTTCACAATCATAATCATTCAACAATTCAACCCATCTTCGTTGCCTCATGTTTAAATCCTTTTGATCAAATATATGTTGAAGGCTCTTGTGATCCGTAAAGATTATACACTTTGTACCATAGAGGTAATGGCGCTAAATCTTTAGCGCGAAGACAACCGCTCCAAGTTCCAGATCATGCGTTGTGTAGTTCTTTTCATTGGTCTTGAGTTGGCGCGAGGCATACGCTATGACTTTGTCTCGCTGCATAAGGACACATCCGAGTCCCTGATGTGAAGCGTCGCAGTAAACGACGATGTCATCCGTCCCCTCGGGTAAAGACAAAATTGGCGCACTACATAACTTCTGTTTTAACATTTGAAATGCTGCTTCCTGATTTTCGCCCCAAACAAACTTCTTGTCTTTCTGAGTTAGCGCGGTCAGTGGTAGAGCTATCTTGGAGAAGTTCTCAATGAAGCGTCGATTGTAGCCAGCTAGTCCTAGGAATTGCCTTACCTCAGTTGGGGTTTTTGGCGCTTCCCAGTTTTCGATGGCCTTGACTTTGGAAGGATCAACGTGTATTCCTTTCTCGTTTACAACGTGACCGAGAAAGTGAACTTCTCTAAGCCAAAACTCACATTTGGAAAACTTCGCATACAACTTTTCTTTCCTCAACAATTCCAAAATCAATCTCAGGTGTTGCTCATGCTCGGCCTTGGTCCGAGAGTAAATCAGAATATCATCTATAAATACAATCATAAACTTGTCCAAGTATGGTTTGCACACGCGGTTCATCAGATCCATGAACACAGCTGGCGCATTAGTTAGCCCGAAAGGCATCACTAAGAACTCATAATGGCCGTATCTAGTTCGGAAGGCTGTTTTCGGCACATCTTCCTCATGGACCCTAAGTTGGTGGTATTCTGACCGTAGATCTATCTTCGAATAATAACTGGATCCCTGTAACTGGTCAAATAAGTCGTCAATCCTCGGTAAGGGGTACCGATTCTTGACTGTCAGCTTGTTCAGCTCCCTATAGTCAATACACATTCTGAACGAACCATCCTTCTTCTTAACAAACAGTACTGGAGCTCCCCAAGGTGAGAAGCTTGGGCGTATGAAACCCTTATCCAATAGTTCCTGTAACTGATTGGATAGCTCTTGCATCTCAGATGGAGCTAATCGATAAGGCGCTCGAGCTACTGGCGCAGCTCCTGGGACCAAATCAATACGAAATTCGACTTGTCGCGGTGGCGGTAATCCGGGCAAATCTTCAGGAAAAACTTCTGGAAATTCGCGCACCACTGGTAAGTCTTCAATTCTTCGCTCATCTCCTTTCTTCTCTACTACATGCGCCAGGAAGGCGTAGCACCCTTTCCTTAGGCACTTGCGCGCCTTTAGGCACGAAATCAGTTTCGTCGCAACTCCCCTTCTTTCCCCTTGAATTACCAAGGTTTCTCCGTTCAACAGTGGGATCCGAACCTGCTTCTCATGGCAAATAACTTCAGCGTGGTTCTCGACTAACCAATCCATACCTACCACAATGTCAAAACTTCCCAAGTCTATTGGCAACAAGTTAATATTGAACCCGTGACCTCCCATGACTATAACACATTGTTCAGTTCTTTCGTTCGCGCATAACTGCCTACCATTGGCTAGTTCTATAGTATAAGGCGTGTCTAGCCTACTGGTTGCTAAGCCTAGGGAGTTTTTAAACTCAGCGGATATAAAACTTAGGTCAGCGCCAGTATCAAATAAAACAGATGCAAAATGGCCGTTAAGCAAAAACGTACCGGTTACCACATTCGGCTCTTCTTTAGCTTCACCCGCGCCGATCACAAAAGCTCTCCCGCGAGCTTGGTTTCCCTTTTGCGGGCAATCCCGACTAAAATGCCCTGGCTTCCCGCATGCGTAGCAGTTGTCGCTCGCTCCAACTTCTTTGATACGGCAATTCATCGCCTTGTGCCCTGGTCTGCCACATTTGGCGCATTCGATTCTTGCGCATTCACCCTCGTGGTGATACTTGCATTTGCTGCACCACGGGCGAGGCCCGCTGTATCCTTTCCTTGATGGCTCCGCGGCTTGGATCGCGTAAACCTTTGCGCTCTCCTGCTTCTTGAACGGTGGCTGCTTGGAGTCGGACCCTCGGTGGTGAGAGTTCCATTTCCTCTTGGAGTCAGAGGTTCGCTGCTCGTTTCCGCACGTAGTCAACATACCCGCACGGACCGTATCCCTTGTAAGGGTGATGGCCCGCGCTACCGCCTCATCAAAGGTTGGGGCGCTGCGGCGTTGAGCGGAACCCTAACAACAGGAGGTAACCCAAAAATATACCTCTCGATCTTCTTTTCCTCCGTGTTTGCCATGTCTGGCACCAACTGGCAAAGCTCGTTGAACCGGTTGTTGTAGGCGTCGATATCCGTTCCTACCATGGTGTGGTTCCAGAATTCCTGCTGCAGACTCTGGATTTCTGCGCGAGAGCAGAACTTTCTCATCATCATTTCCTTCAGTTCTTCCCAGGTCTTGTGAAGAGCAACTTCTCGCCCCAAAGTCTTCACTTGAAGCTTCCACCAAGACGAAGCTGCTTCTTGGAACATGCAGGTCGCGTAAAGGACCTTCTGGTTCTCACTACATCTGCTAATGGAGAGAACTGTCTCCATCTTGTCAATCCAGTTGTAGAGCCCAATGGCCCCTTCGGTACCCTTGAATGGCCAAGGCCTACAGGCCATAAATGTCTTATAGGAGCACCCTTTGTCCAAGGCTCCTGATTCGGGTTCTGGGGTCTCGTTCTGACGACCCTGACTTGATTCGGCCTTGCTGGCCTCATGTGTCGCGATCGCCTGCGCGATTATTTCCGCGAGTTCCTCGGGTGTCATGGTGATTCCCTTGGCTCTAGTTGGAGGCATTCTCGCTTTAAAAGAGTGAAAATATATTAAACTTAGCGCATGTACTCAGAGCACATAATGTTCTTTCTTTATTCACTAGACACTGTGTGACCCGTGTTCCTAAGTGTGTGTATAGTTTCTTTTGAAAATATTTTCTTTGAAAAATATTTCATGCGATTCCCCAACGGTTATAGTCTAGGTTAAAACTTCTTTTCCTAGTTCGCTATAACCAGTGCTCTGATACCAATCTGTCACACCCGGCCCTGAACGGCGGAAACAGCCGGGCGCGCGCGTGTGGGGATTGATACTTAAGCACGGGCCATTGCAAACATTCAAGATAAGATTTTCATTGCGCAGGAAATGTTTAATACAAATACATTACATTGATTAAAGATTACATAAAAACATCCAAGTATAAAAACTGTTGAAGATTTCCCCGCCATATCCCCTTGCGCGGCGAGAACAATCACGCGCATCGAAGGGATAGAACTAAAATCTTCCAAAAAGCTAGTTTTAGATGTTCAGCGTGAGGTGCTCTAAGTGTGACTCCATGCGCTACCTAGTTATCTCCTGAAAGACACGTAAAACATTTGAATCAGTATAAACTGAGTGAGTTCACGAGTTTTAGTAACTTGATAAATCGTATCGCGTCATAGTCTTGGCGAAAATCATATTAAAACACATTTCTGGTTTCATGTCTAACATATTCTTGATACACCGTATGAAAACATAGATCTGACAACATATTTCTGTTAGGACCGTTCAGCGGGTTACGCGCGAACGTTTCTGGAAAACGTACTCGTCTATGCAAAGTGGCGCTGCCACTACGAGCTAAAATAGTGTAATACCGTCCCGCGGGTTGCGCGTGGACATTTCTGAAAAGTCGTGCTCGTCCATGCAAAGTGGCGCTGCCACTACGAGCGAATAATACTGTAATACCGTCCCGCGGGTTACGCGCGGACGTTGTGCCGGAAAACAAGGCGCTCGTCTGCGTAAGAGGAGCGACCTCTACGAGCGGGCTCAAACCCATAGTACTGCCCCATGACCATACTAGGCACTCGTCTGTGTAAGAGGTGCGACCCCTACGAGTGGGCGGATCAAACCAGCAGTCCCTACCCTTAGAGTTCCAATGGTAAAGTGATCACTTACTCGGATTCTGGCGCACATACATCGTAAATCATAGATAACCGTTTGCATTGCTCATCATGAAACATAATTTAAACACAATCGTTTGCATAACTTGTAAGTATACCATGATAAAACATTATTTAAGTACGTGTCCCTCGCCCCGAAAACAGTTTAAAAATAGTGAAAGCAGTGAAAATAGGGGCTGTGAGACTCACCTGTGGTTCTTGTTAAGGGATTAATCGAGATTAGGGTTTTCTTGGTGTTGGCCTTTGAATTGAAGGTCTAGAATACGATTAAATAACAAGAAGTATATATATTAAGATCAAGAAATAGGAGAATATAAGGGTTGGAAAGTAGATCTCAAGGTTATAATCTTGGCTTACCTAGCAACAGGATCGGAAATGAAAACAATAGATGCTTGGGAGATGATTAGTGCAAGTTTGCAGTTCTTAAGAGAGAAGTTTGAAGTGTGTTTGGGTGATAATTTAGGTTACATATTTATAGGCAAACTCAAGGGAACACAATCCCTTGCTTTAGGGGATTGTAATCTTTTCATATCTAGGTGTAATGATGATAAAGTATGGAAATTATTATTATTTATTTAAAAGTGGAGTAGTGGATAAAAGATTTGATTTGATTTGGTCAGGACATGCAGGTCTGTGGTTGGTGGGAGTAGGGTGGCTGACAGTTGACTTTTCATGTTACAGTATGCTTTTTCAGGTACTTTTGTCAGTGTACAGTAAAAAGTGGGAAATCTCTGAAACACGCTACTGTTTCCTTTTGGGCGGGAGTAATCTCCTTATATCTGGAGAATAGACTAAGTGTTCTGTGCGTATCACTTTGTGCGCATAGCTTTTTGCGTGAAGGACATTTCTTTGCTGCGGGTAGGTGCGTAACCTTCTTGCAGTTAGGGACATTGAGTTTCATTTGTAAATTCTCCAGGTGGTCTTGGTATTTCAACATAGTGATCAGTCATGTTGAAGTCAATTCCATCTTGGAGCTTCAGACAAACTAGCTCTCAATGTTCCCGCCATGCGGGGAGGTTAGTTCCCTTCCGCACGCGCATAAACGATTTAGGATGCACCCGCCTTAGCATCATGCGGGATGGTCAACCCAATAGACAACATTAAGTTATGGATACATAAAACCAATATACTCGCGCATGGCGCATATAACATATGCCCACGCTGGTTCTTAACATGGTGCGCTCGCGCAGGGCGCACATAATATGCCCGCGCTGACTAACATGGCGCGCTCGCGCAGGGCGCACATAACAAATGCACGCGCTGATTAACATAGCGCGCTCGCGCAGGCGCACATAAACAAATGCACGCGCTGATTCTAATATGGCGCGCTCGCGCAAGGCGCATATAACATAATTACCTAATATTTAGGTTGATTACTTGGTTTAAGGGATTGGGAATTTACCGGGTGTCACAGGACAACTTAAATGACGTGGGATTTAGTGATAGATGGAGGTGTAATGGAAAATATAGATTGGGGTGTGGCCTGGGTAGGCATGGTTATGGTTTGGGTGGCTAAGGATGTTGTCAAGGATATGGGTAGTCTTGAAGGTTTGGTGGATGTTTGGGTAGTGCTAGGGGAGGTTATGGGTAAAGTAGTAGGTGATGATGTAAAGGTAGATGACTAGAACGTTGTACCCCTAAGAGGTGAAGTGAAGGTTAAGCTATAAGGTGATGATATGGGTGAGGTGGTCCTAGGTGGTGAGAGAGGTGTTTATTGAATGGGTGAGGTATGAGTTGGTTCAGTTTCGGGTTCAGTTATTTGAGGTAAATGAAGGCCTTGTAAATGTTGGTCATGGTGAGAGAGAGAGAGAGAGAGAGAGAGAGAGAGAGTTCGGGAGAGGTTTTGGAGAGTTGTGTAGTTTCCTAATGGTGTGTGTGGGTTTGTTTTGTTTTTGGTTTTGTGTCTTGGCACATGAACTTGTTTGACTTTTAAGGCTTCTACGGTGTGGGACAAGGTGGTGGGTGAGGCTTAGTGTGGATCAGTTTGGTGGATTGTGGTGGTTCTTGTGTCACAGTGGAAGAATAAGGAAATATTGCCTTCACAGGGGTCGGCATATTTGAAGTAGTGGGCTTCTTGGAGTCCCCTACTTTCTTCAGACGTTTTAAGGGCCTCCGGGCTCCTTGTTTTCATTTAATTGTTGAGACGGACCACCAGTAGAAGGCTTACTACAACCTTTCTCTTCTTGTTGTGTAGCTCTTCGTTTTGCGTTCACCCTGAACTTCAGGGTCATTGTCAGGCTCTCGTTCATCCCCGTTTTCACCATCATCATCACCATCGTCTCCACTATCATCATCATC